>NW_026854933.1:0-8360 GCF_026571515.1 Ruditapes philippinarum
TAAAGTTAATAGGGAAATTTTGATATAAACACTTTTCCCATAGTGATGACTTAGTTCTTGTGTACAGTGGTTCTCGTAACTATTGTTAAACACTTAATAAATACACTAGTCGACTGAAGGAATAGAAAGTGCTTATTACTCAGATATTTTTTATGAAAGACATTGGCAATATATCAAAGGGTGCTCGAGAAGTTTTCAGTAGTATATAATTACCTGTCCTCTTATGGAGGGGTCGGAACTCATATATTTATATATAAACTGGTGTCCTTAAGGATTGGTATGACCTTACATATATATACTGGTCCCCTTAAGGATTGGTCTGAACTTACATATATATACTGGTCCCCTTAAGGATTGGTCTGAACTTACATATATATATTGGTCTCCTTAAGGATTGGTCTGTACTTACAAAACATTAAGGGGACCAATTTTTAAGTATATTTTTACTGGATGTTTAAATGAAAAAAATAAACGTCATACAGACTTTCATTATTCTGTAAATATTCAAATCATATTTTCTTCTTTGAAAAAAGTTAAATTTACAATATATACAAATTGTCCACTTTATGCCTAGATTAAAGGATGGTCCACCTAATGTGGAAAATAGTTTTATATATATATATATATATATTTGTGTGTGTGTGCGTGGATGTGTGTGTTGGTGCGTGTGCGTGTGCGTGTGTATGTTTGCTTTGTATATAATGGCTAAGATTATATTTCAAATAACCATTAAGTTTATATCAGGCCATTTAACATATTTGGAATTTTTATGATATATTCATAATACTGCAAACTTCCTTATTTACTGTAAAAACAATATTTCATTAAATTTTGACAAGAAGAATTAAATGATGGTGAAAATGAAGAATTATCAAAATCTGATGAGTAGAACCGCCACAACTTTCCTTTGAAGATCGGCGTTCTCTAAATTTCAGTATTGGAAAACTTTGGGGTGCTCTAAATGAGGTATCAGTACGCTTTGGGGTGCTCTAAATGAGGTATCAGTACACTTTCTCGCGCATGCCCAGTTTATTATTTTATTTCAAATAATAAAGTGAGCATACCTGAAAAAGAGCAAAACAAAACAATACACAGTTTACAGACTTTTTTTTAATATTTATATATCATCTCGATCTTTTTTTCTTTTTTTTTCAAAATCAGAAAATGCAGTTATTATAAAGATGTTGACTCCAGTGGAAAGTAATCGCCATTTTCTGCATCCTGACATCAAGGACAAATCTGAAACAATGATCAAATTATTCTTTTCTTTTTTTTTTTTACTTTAAACAATGCCTTCGTTTTACAGGAGATTCTGACCAGTAAGCCATTCAGTAAATCACTACACGTATATGAGCATACTATTCTAGCGTAATTATTAATAGATGGAAGTAGTGTTAAAGGCACATTACGCGTCAGAAATGCTATCATTTTTATTAATATTTTGTGTCTTGTTACAAGTTCTACAAAAAATACTTATTTGCCATATAAATGAACTATCTTTGCATCTTTTCCTTTGCTGGCAATTGGTGTAATGAATTAGTATTTTGTATGGAAGTCAAAATATACTATTTGTTTACATTTTGCTACCTTTACGACACATTACTGCACATTCAGCACTACATTATTCAGCTGTTAAATATCTTACATGTTCTAAATCCATTATTAAACACGTGTTTTACATTTCTAAAGAATTTAATAAAATTAGGATTTCTGAGGCATAATGTGCCTTTAAGTAAAAATCACTACATTGTCGTTAGTTTTAAAAAATACGCGTAGAGATATACCTCTGAAATATACACCGGGATACTTATCGACAATATTTCCTAGATTATATTTTGAAAATGAGCTGGAAAGATTATTTAGAAAAAATGCATCAACTTACCTCGTGAAATGGTTATTTATGTCCAGTTCCTTCAACGGCATCAAATGGGTGTATTTCTGTCGGTATTTCTAAAATTAATATTTATATGTTTAAATAAAGCAAATATTACGAGAGAAGAAAAAAGTCGTGATGGTCATGCGATAAAACAGTTACAGAATAAATACTCGGCCTTCACCGGCTGGTATCAGCGCATGGGGCGACAAAAGGGTCAATCATGGAAATTAATCTCGACGTTCCGTCTCGATTAATTTCCTATGACTGACCCTTGTTGTCGCCCCATGCGCTGATACCAGCCGGTAAAGTCCTCGTATATATTCTATAACTATTACTTATTTATCGCATGACCGCCACAACTTTCCTTTGAAGATCGGCGTTCTTTAAATTTCAGTATTGGAAAACTTTGGGGTGCTCTAAATGAGGTATCAGTACGCTTTGGGGTGCTCTAAATGAGGTATCAGTACACTTTCTCGCGCATGCCCAGTTTATTATTTTATTTCAAATAATAAAGTGAGCATACCTGAAAAAGAGCAAAACAAAACATTACACAGTTTACAGACTTTTTTGAAAAATATTTATATATCATCTCGATCTTCTTTTTTTTCCAAAATCTGAAAATGCAGTTATTATAAAGATGTTGACTCCAGTGAAAAGTAATCGCCATTTTCTGCATCCTGACCTCGAGGACAAATCTGAAACAATGATCGAATTATTCTTTTTTTACTTTAAACAATGCCTTCGTTTTACAGGAGATTCTGACCAGTAAGCCATTCAGTAAATCACCACACGTATATGAACATAATATTCTAGCGTAAATATTAATAGATGGCAGTAGTGTTAAAGGCACATTATGCGTCAGAAATGCTATCATTTTTATTTCTCAAAATTTTAAATATTTGGTGTCTTGTTACAAGTTCCACAAAAAATACATATTTGCCATATAAATGAACTATCTTTGCATCTTTTGCTTTGCTGGCAATTGGTATAATTATAATGAAATAGTATTTTGTATGGAAGTCAACATACTATTTGTTTACATTTTGCTACCTTTACGACACATTACTGCACATTCAGCACTACTTTCAGTTTCTTCAGCTGTTAAATATCTTACATGTTCTAAATCCATTATTAAAACATTATTAAACATGTGTTTTACATTTCTAAGAATTAAATAAAAAAGGATTTCTGAGGCATAATGTGCCTTTAAGTAAAAATCACTACATTGTCGTTAGTTTTAAAAAATACGCGTACAAGATATACCTCTGAAATATACACTGGGATACTTATCGACAATATTTCCTAGATTATATTTTAAAAATGAGCTGGAAAGATGATTATTATTTCGCATTTATAAAAAAATGCATCAACTTACCTCGTGAAATGGTTATTTATGTCCAGTTCCTTCAACGGCATCAAATGGGTGTATTTTTGTGGATATTTCTTAAAATATTTATATGTTTAAATAAAGCAAATATTACGAGAGAAGAAAAAAGTCGTGATGGTCATGCGATAAAACAGTTACAGAATAAATACTCGGACTTCACCGGCTGGTATCAGCGCATGGGGCGACAAAAGGGTCAATCAAAGGAATTAATCGAGACGGAACGTCGAGATTAATTTCCTATGATTGACCCTTGTTGTCGCCCCATGCGCTGATACCAGCCGGTAAAGTCCTCGTATATATTCTATAACTATTACTTATCATTTTGATGTATACAATTACATGTACCATGTAACCATGGAAACTGTAATTTTACAATAAATATTATCCCGTGACATATATTTTATATAATATAGTTTAAGATGATTCTCAATAACTAACCATAGTAAAATATGTATATTCTACTGTTATATAATTGCAGAAAAATCGATAATAAAGAACGTCGCATCAGTTGAAGTATAATTATCTTTGCAACTGTTAAACAATAAAATAAATATAAACTAACGTAACTGTCGTGTTCATAATTTAAATTAATTGCTAGATAATTTACACGCCCGTTTAACTCACAACGAGTGAAAAATGTCCATCGGTTAAAATGTTGTGAGCAACTTCCGTTCCTCGTTGTGAGCACCCATCTTTGACCTGTGACACGATAAACAAGGTGACTTTTTCATAATTTTTGAAGATTACAGACATTAATGTAAAAATATCGGAATGCAGTTAGCTAGCTATGTGTTTTCCGAGTATGCACATGTAAAGATATTGTCTGTTGGTGGACAATTTGATGGAAATACCGTGCGACGCAGTCACTCTGGGTAGGTGGAAAACTGGAGACAACTTCTCTTTGGACCTAATTTAACATTGAAAACGTCGATTCTGGTGACGTTTTGTGCATTCTTACCTAAAACAGATGCCCACAAGTCTTCAGTCTTAATTATTATCTGAAAGTCTTCGTAGAAACGAAGATATACTCTATCTTGCTTTAATCCTCGTTGTGAGCACCATAACCTCGTTGTGAGCAAGACAAGCGCAGTGCTTGTCTGGGTTTAATATGTAATTCAAATGGCAAGAATACAATTTTTAATCTACCAAAAGCAATCAAAACGTTTTTGTACAAAAGTTTTTCTTTGCGATAGTTCTTCTTTTTCTTTTTAAAAGTTTTTTTGAAAATTATTCTTCATATTCACAAGTCATCAGATTAACAGAAGAACTAATCAGTGTAGGTAAATCAGGTATTTTATTTCGTATACTCTGGTTTGGCTCGAGTGAACATCACGGGAGTTTATGAATATTTCAACAATTTCTCAGTCTGTGTGATACACACATACATATGTTTATCCTGAGCTAAAGACTGACCAAGTTATGTAAAACAAGAACTATCACGGTAAGTTGACAATGCCCCTGAAGTGGTGCTTTGTCCTTAGATTTATGGACCAGATAGATTATTTGTTTTTGGACAATTAGATCTTCAATGTGAAGGTAATGTCCAAATATGAATTAAATCAACTTACTTATAAAGAAGTGATGACCAATCTTAAAGTTTTTGGATGTTCTAGAAGGTCATTCACGGTACAAGATAAAAAAAATACAGATCAGTTTGAAGATCTTGCCTAAAGGGGCGTTGTTTCAAAATATGAGTAGAATCCGTTTACTAATAAGGAAGTTTTGACCAATTTTTAAGAATTTGGACAATTTGACCTTCAAGGTAAAGGTCATTCAGGGGTCAAGTTCAAATAAAATAGGATAGTTGAAAGGCCTTGTCCAAAGATGTGTTGTGCCTAAACATTATGCCAGGACATTATGGCCAATCTTAAATGTTTTTGGACAATTTGACCTTCAAGGTAAAGGCCATTCAGGGGTAAAAGGTAAACAAATACAGGTCCGTGGGAAGGTGCTAAGGGATGTTGTGTTCAAATATGAATCAAATCCGTTTTCTAATAAGGAAGTTAAGGCCAATGTAAAATTTCGGACAGATTGACGGACGTAACATCTTATGATATTTATGAGGCAAATCAGCTCATAAACACCACCTGGACTAACGTCCATTAGCAAAATTAGCTCAAAAAATAGCTCTTAATTTGAATTTTATGAGTTTTTGTTCTTTATTTAACTACGGAATGAAGCTCATAAATATCATATATTTGCTCGGACTGACAGACGAACAGTTCAAAAACTAATATGCCTCCTTTGGGGTAATGCACAACGTCAAGTGCCAAGAAATGCTGCTGTGCAAAAACGTTTTAATTGCTGTGGTATATTGAAAATTATATTTTCACCATCTGAATAACATATTTAAACCATACACACACTGCGCTTGTCTTGCTCACAACGAGGGTATGGTGCTCACAACGAGGATTAAAGCAAAAAGGATATATCTTGGTTTCTATAAAGACTTTCAGATAATAATTTACGCTGAAGACTTGTGGGCATCTGTTTTAGGTAAGAATGCACAAAACGTCACCAGAATCGACGTTTTCAATGTTAAATTAGGTCCAAAGAGAAGTTGTCTCCAGTTTTCCACCTACCCAGAGTGACTGCGTCGCCACGGTATTTCCATCAAAATTGTCCACCAACAGACAATATCTTTACATGTGCATACTCGGAAAACACATAGCTAGCTAACTGCATTCCGATATTTTTACATAAATGTCTGTAATCTTCAAAAATTATGAAAAAGTCACCTTGTTTATCGTGTCACAGGTCAAAGATGGGTGCTCACAACGAGGAACGGAAGTTGCTCACAACATTTTAACCGATGGACATTTTTCACTCGTTGTGAGTTAAACGGGCGTGATTTATTTGCTCAATAACACGTGAATTAAAAAGTCTAGAAAAAAGCAAATGTATGTCTAAAATACAAAATAGCTGTATTTCTTGAGTAAAGTTCATAAGTTCGTAAGAACTACATTAACTTGTGAAGTCATCGCCGCATAATCCAATATAAACGCAATAAAATAACATTTCTATATGTTGATGGTAAATGGAATTAATTAAGATTACTACATAAGCATCTTCCCGCTTTGATGATATCATCTCTATCTGGAATTAAATCAGTTACTTAAAAATCTATTACCAGAAAGGACACTCATTATGCATTTAAAAATAACTCTGTTGTTCGATGGAAAATAGACTGTATTAAGGTCAAATTTTTGTTGAAAGTGAAGTACTATATATAATCATGCCGTACTTAAACTATAAATATTAAAACACATTAACAAATTGTTTGCATCAAAATGTTTATTATGATGCATTTTTCACTTCAACCAATCAAGAAACAACGTCAAAAGGCAGTTAACTGATACATAAATTAAACGTCCTATTTATGTTAGACATTACACGAAAATCTCACGAGTCTTCGTATAATCAATATAAAAGTCAACTCCCGATTTCATTTTATTTCTAAGTATAGGTTAGAGTGCATATTGGGTGTTCTTCGTAAATAAGAAAGCTAAAAAGGAGCGGAGCTTGCGAAGCGACTGTAGCTTTCTTATTTACGAAGAACATCCAATATGCACTCTAACCGGCTTAGTGCTCCGCCCAATTTTTTTCCGCCCAACACACTGCGTGACGTCACACGATAGCCTAAATGTGTATAACCATATTTGGAAGACGGTAGCGGTACACATTTTCGGGTCACGTGTTTTGCATAGCTAATTCCCGCATTCTGTCTAGGTAAAATGATAGCGGTGATTTCGATCTCCTCGGCCAAGAACTGCTTCAATTCTTCAATGAAGATTTCGAATTTGAGAACAATTCTTTGACATTTACGCAACTAATGCAAATTCCTAGCCAGCAGTTGGTAATAGACGAGAAACCTAAGCCTCAGACCGGTATTTCGTTCTTAATTAGATAATAGTTTTAACTCTTCTGTGCATTAAATTGCTATTAGACAGTGTGCTCAGTAATATGCACCAACAATTATTAAAAGGAAAACCGAACAATATTATAAAATAAAGAAAAATAAGAAAATAGATCTTATATGAATAAACTATGGTCGAAACAAATTTATAACTTTGGATACATAAAAACATTGTGTTAAATATGTTTGGATTAAAGTGACAAAAATTGTTGGAATAAAGTGAACTTCTTATTTGGAAATTATAAAATGATACTGATTCCGAGTAGATCTAATAAAACATTTTTACTGTTATTTTGCCTGTTTTCATTTCAATGAACCTCTTTTTTTTAATTCTATGCCGTATACGTAGTGACGATATACATGTGCGTGTACGGAAAAAATATGATGCATAAATATTGATTAGTAGGAGGAGTAAACTTCAAGATCTCTGGACATGCGTATATTGCACTTTAGCGCTCTTCGAAACTTAGCTCCGCCCACTTGCGTTTTATAATATAAAACGTCCAGTTTATATAAAATCTGTTCTATTAAGATTTGAAACCTGAAAAATTGAAAAATCCTCGTCGGTGATTGGCTTAAAAAAATTGGCGAGCACTAATATTATTTATGTATTTAATTTTTGGTTACATGGAAATGTAATGTGTCACACGCTGTGCCATTCCGTGAGAAGCGGTATATTGTTCCCAAATATAAGAGTTCATGTTCACAATATCGAAATGTGACATTGTGTCAAAGGTTATGAAGCCTGCATATTACAGACAAGCCAACAAAAGACAAATTCAAATGTACAACTTAATTTTATTCTTTTATAATTAAACCTAGTATTTGAAGTTGTATTATTTGCAAATTAAATGGTTACCAAAATCTATAATATGGAAAAACATCACTAAATCCTATTAATTAAATCTCCATCTATTTCAACATCAATGTATTTGTGTGCGTTTCTTCTCGGTTTATTGGTTTCTTTTTGACTTTAAACAAAACATTGACTGACTGCTTTTTTTTTTCATTATAAATGTCTTTGAATCCTAAACTTCCATTTTAGTTACTAAAATGTGTCCTATTTCTATCTATAAATGTGTATTTAACACATAACCAATCCGTATAATGGTGGTACCTTTAAAGAAATTGTAATTTTCATACAATCAGAACCTGTAAGGCTGTTTCTTTTCATAATTCAG
>NW_026854934.1:0-9314 GCF_026571515.1 Ruditapes philippinarum
ACTTGATAAAAAAGAAACATAGGCATTTTTCATAATCAATTTCTTCACATTCAACCACTCTGGTAAACAATACAAAAACATTTCGTTTTTCCTAGAATTATAAACGATGGGAAATCTTTATTCAAATCTTCCATTATCATGGAATCCATTGTATCCATGGCTTCGCACCATGTCTCTCATAAATACTTTATTAGATTTATAAGATTACATTTAGATCGGTAGAAGTTCGTTCTCCTGACTAATGACATGACATTTTTACAGTACATTTGTAATAAAATAAAATGTGTGTATAAATCTAGCTCTGTAGAAAACAAAATTAATGTATAAGTTTATCGACGACTTTATTTATTTTGCTTTTAAAAGTTACTACTTAAATAGTGTAAATTATTTTTATATTGAATATGTTTTTTTGAATTTAAATTTTGTATAATTTATTATTCATCATTTCTTAACTAACTTGAAAATATTAAAGTATTAGGCTGCTGCCTGCAGAAAACACATAACAAAAGGAAGTACAAACTGGTATAGATTTGGCATGATTAATTTTGAAATGATTTCCTTTTTCATCAGTCGATTTTCAGATGTTTATTAAGATAAAATAAGTTATATACTAATTTAAAACATATTTTGACCAGACGTACTCTTAAGTCATAAGTTAAATTCTATTCTATGTAAAGTACAAGATATTATGAAGTAACGTCGTGTGTTAAAATGTGTAGCAAATGTATTAATTTTCAATTAAGAATAAAGCAAAAGATCTGAACGAAATAAAAAGTGTTGGGTCTTCTTTTTTCGTTAAAAAATATTATTATATACCTGGCGCACATAGATGTATATTGCTGCTCACGTTGTTTACTTGATGGTCATAGAGTTCTTTTAGTGCGTTCATATTAACGTCACAGAGGTCTTTTAGTGCGTTGATATAAACGTCACGGAGTTTAGTGCGTTGATTTTAACGTCACAGAGGTCTTTTAGTGCGTTGATATTAACGTCAAGGAGGTCTTTTAGTGCGTTGATATTAACGTCACAGAGGTCTTTTAGTGCGTTGATATTAACGTCACAGAGTTTAGTGCGTTGATTTTAACGTCACAGAGGTCTTTTAGTGCGTTGATATTAACGTCACGGAGGTCTTTTAGTGCGTTGATATTAACGTCACAGAGGTCTTTTAGTGCGTTGATATTAACGTCACAGAGTTTAGTGCGTTGATTTTAACGTCACAGAGGTCTTTTAGTGCGTTGATATTAACGTCACAGAGGTCTTTTAGTGCGTTGATATTAACGTCACAGAGGTCTTTTAGTGCGTTGATATTAACGTCACAGAGGTCTTTTAGTGCGTTGATATTAACTGATGTACATGTACATGTAATACTTTTTATTAATAATGGAAACAATATTAATTACGTAAATATACGGAATCAATTTAAGTGTTATCGAACTTAACTCTATCTACAAAGGACCATGAGAGCGTTTTATGTATATAGTTGCATTGTCTTTTAAATTGTTTTCTGACAAAGTATACTTTCATTTCAAGGCAACTTGTTTGTAGAGAATCATATTATGCGTAAAAGGATGGTCAAGTCACAAAGTTCAGTTGTTCAAGTTGCTTCCTGCCGTTGGCACATTTTTTAAAAGTTGGTCGCAAGTTATTAAATTTTCTAAACTCGTTGTCAATTGAAAACCTTGAAGAAAAAATTCGGGCACATTCTTATTTTTTTAACAGAACACAAATGATAACTCGGATCATCATTTCATGACTAATCATAAAATGTAAGGTTGACATGAAGTTGTGCAAGTTAACACTACCTATTTTGTTTTTAAAATATTTTTGTTCTAAAGAAAAATGTTTCTGCTAGATGTTTTGTGCTGTTTCTTTTAACTGTGTTTTCATTCACATTTCATTTCAAGTAAAATATTAAGTCATTTATGTAAGACATCATGGAGTAAGATTGATCTTCTTGATACAGATTAAACAAGTTTTCTATCAGTTTACATCATTCTGTTGTTTCTTTTTATTTTATTGGATTTAACTTACGGAAACACCAGTTTGAAATGCAAAAAAATACATTTTACCTTGTCTAGTATTATAATGAAAATATACACAAGGAAGAAATTACGGAAGCGTCCTGGTGCCAATTCATAATGTTCTATAAAAAAAATAAACTCCTACGTAGGAGATAAAAAAGCCTAATTAGGAGTTTGTAACTCCTACGTAGGACCTTTAAACTCCTACGTAGGAAATTGTAAGTCCTACGTAGGACTTTGTAACTCCTACGTAGGACTTTATAACTCCTATGTAGGAGAAAAAAAAGCCTAATTACATGAATTAGGAGTTTATAACTCCTACGTAGGACTTTGTAACTCCTACATAGGACTTTATAACTCCTACGTAGGACTTTAAAAGTCCTACGTAGGACTTTATAACTCCTACGTAGGAGATAAAAAAGCCTAATTAGGAGTTTGTAAGTCCTACGTAGGACTTTATAACTCCTACGTAGGACTTAATAAGTCCTACGTAGGACTTTGTAACTCCTACGTAGGATTTTATAACTCCTACGTAGGAGATAAAAAAAAAGCCTAATTAGGAGTTTATAACTCCTACGTAGGGCTTTGTAACTCCTACGTAGGACTTTTAAACTCCTACGTAGGACTTTATAACTCCTACGTAGAATACATATCAAAGAACTGAAAGCACAGAGTTCGACGGACATGTATGCTAGAGTATAACTTAAGATAGCATATTATGTAGGAAAATAAATTATATGAGCCGCGCCATGACAAAACCAACATAGTGCATTTGCGACCCGCATGGATCCAGAACAGCCTGCGCGTCCGCGCAGTCTGATCAGGATCCATGCTGTTCGCTTACAAACCCTATTACAAGTAGAGAAACTGATAGTGAATAGCATGGATACTGATCAGACTGCGCGGATGCGCAGGCTGGTCTGGATCCATGCTGGCCGCAAACCCACTATGTTGGTTTTGTCATGGCGCGGCTTATATGTGTCAAGTTGTAATTGCTCATGCCGCTTTAGTAAATACCTTTATTCTGTAGTCAGAGATGATTTTGTCATTCTCTGCATATATTAAACGATTATTCTTTATTATGTACGTATAGTTATATTTATTAAAAGTACCTACGTAGGAGTTAAACGTAGGAGTTATAAACTCCTAAATTAGACCTTTTTATCTCCTACGTAGGAGTTATAAAGTCCTACGTAGGAGTTATGAAGTCCTACGTAGGACTTATAAACTCCTACGTAGGAGTTTAAAAGTCCTACGTAGGACTTATAAACTCCTAATTAGGCTTTTTTATCTCCTACGTAGGAGATTTAAAGTCCTACGTAGGAGTTATAAAGTCCTACGTAGGAGTTATAAAGTCCTACGTAGGACTTATAAACTCCTAATTAGGCTTTTTATCTCCTACGTAGGAGATTTAAAGTCCTACGTAGGAGTTTAAAGTCCTACGTAGGAGTTATAAACTCCTAATTAGGCTTTTTTATCTCCTACGTAGGAGTTATAAAGTCCTACGTTGGAGTTAAAAAGTCCTACGTAGGATTTACAAACTTCTAATTAGGCTTTTTTATCTCCTACGTAGGAGTTTATTTTTTATAGAACATTATGAATTGGCACCAGGACGCTTCCGTAAGAAATAGAATAAATGCCCTTACATACATCGTATGACAGAAATTTTAGCAAGTCTGGTCGCATGTATTTCAACGTGGATAAAGTTTTACATTTTAAATATTGTTTTCAACATCTGTTGTCAGATTCCCTCACCCTTGATGTCATCAGAAGAAAAAGCAGCGATTCATCTAGAATAAGAAGTTCAAAAGCCTTTTTGTCTCCTTAAAACAACATCATGTCATAAACAATTCACGAGGTAACATTAAGCTGTAATTGGCCGCAAGGATGAACGGACAAATGTTTGTTATGTCTCAAGTATTTTTGAAATATCAACTATCCCACAGACTTGAAGACTTGATAGCTGGGGTGAATGGGTAAATTGCAAATTTATATTCATTGTTTCCGCACTTGGATGTCTTCTTTTAGTAAACATCATTTATCAGAACGAGTTGTTTCGATTAAAAACGTCTTATTTGTGTTAATCCTAACTAACTTGTATTTACTTTTTGAAAATAAAATGATTGATTCTCTGGACTCAAACTGCATTATTACAATAATTGTATTCCTTCTATACAATTGCGCATTTTATTTTCAAATTTCTCTGTAAACGTTACAATAATTACTGAGTCAGACACTATATCTTCAAGTTAACAATTCAAATGTCAGTTATTAATCACAACGTAATTATACAGTTAACAATAAAACGTTGTGTAATTTAAAGTAACGATGAATAATGCTAGAATTAAACAAGAAAGTTATGTGGTGAAAAATCACTTGACATATAGAAATGTCAGCACATAGTTTAATAATACTATGTTTTACGATTTATACTTTTGGTATGCAATGAAAATAATCACTGAACGTGTAAACCTTCTCAAAAATACTTCATGATTTTTATATTATTTGACTGAACGTCTCTTAAGATATATTTATTCTTTAAAAGATTACATGTAAAAAGTAAACCAGAAAACAATTCCATTAGTTTTATGGATGGAATGACATGACTTTTCACTTTTAAATACAACCTCGCTTCGATGCATTATTTCTGTGATGAAAAATACATACAAGCGTAAATTTATTGTCCATATCTAAATCTGCATTTTAACAAAAGTATATACACCTTCTAAAACAAAATAAAAAACTCATCCACAAACATTGTATTCGAACTTAAAATGACATTTTTAGGAATAGATTATGGATGGATAAAAGCTATATCCCACATAAAAACGATTTCCAGAGGATTTTCGTAGAGAATAAGAAGACATTGAATCAATAAAGTTTAATTAACACAATTCAAAACAATGTGCTCGTACTCTGCGGACGAGTTTTTAATTTTTCACAATATATACTAATGCTTTAATGGGTATCGTTCTTACATTATTAATTGTATATTAACCGGGATTGTTAGTACTTATTACAGTAGTCATGGAACCTTTAAAGCGGCATTATGCTCATTATTTCACTGTCGCAAATGGTTGATCAATAATATATTTCAAAAGATTGACTTTTATTATAATAATTGACCAATTATTGATAATAAAAGATATGTATTAAACAAAATCAAAACAACCTAAATTACAAAAACGACAGTATTGAACGTTATCGATACATTCTGACCGATACATTTAGAAATCTCCGTTTGTCTTGCGAATTGTAAGGTTTTTCATAGTTAAATATAAAATTGGACACAATTTTGGCTTATTCTCAAGTTTTTTTTACCTGATCACGGACCATTTACACTTAGACTTAATATATCCTTGTAGCCATGAAGCTGAACCATCTTAATGGCGTTTTGGCAATTATTTCAATTATAGTGAATTTGAATTTTGTAGGAGAGTCAAAGAACCACATTCTACTACTTTAATAATACATTAGTTCTCATGAGACATTATTTCACACTATGCAGCGTTATCTTCTTCAGATAATTAGCATTTCATATGCATTATTAACGTTATTACAACATTATAACAAAACGCACTTTCCTTTCTACAGGAGAACGAATTCCTTTTCTCGAAAGAATTGTGTGTTTGTAATTCGTTTTAAAAACTGAACATATTTATTCATAGTTTAACATTATTTGTTATATACATCTGCAGTACAAAAAATGTTTCCTTTTCGGTTCCGATTGTTATAAAGGTATTCTCCTTTTGGTTACAAATGTGACGACAAGGAGATTTGTTTTATCACAAAGGGTTATATCTCATGTATATCGCTGAATATATCGTTGAATAAGAAATATCATCTGATTGCTACGAAAGACCGGTGGGGACATTTCAACTTCATGAATTCCTGATTTCAGCTTCATGAATTCTCGATTTCAACTTCAAGAATTCACAATTTCAACTTCATGAATTCACGATTTCAACTTCATGAATTCACGATTTCAACTTCACGAATTCACGATTTCAACTTCATGAAGTTGAAATCGTGAATTCGTGAAGTTGAAATTGTGAATTCGTGAAGTTGAAATCGTGAATTCGTGCAGTTGAAATCATGAATTCACAAAGTTGAATTCGTGAAGTAAGTTGAAATCGTGAATTCATGAAGTTGAAATCGTGAATTCGTGAAGTTGAAATCGTGAATTCATGAAGTTGAAATCGAGAATTCATGAAGCTGAAATCAGGAATTCATGAAGTTGAATTCGTGAAGTAAGTTGAAATCGTGAATTCGTGAAGTTGAAATCGTGAATTCATGAAGTTGGAATCGTGAATGCATGAAGTTGAAATCGTGAATTCGTGAAGTTGAAATCGTGAATTCACGAGGTTGAATTCGTGAAGTTGAAATCGTGAATTCATGAAGTTGAAATCGTGACTTCGTGAAGTTGAAATCGTGAATTCATGAAGTTGAAATCGTGAATTCGTGTAGTTGAAGTCGTGAATTCATGAAGCTGAATCGTGAATTCGTGAATTCCGTATTTTGAAAACGGGAATGCACGAAGTTTAAATTGTGAATTCATGAAGATGAAATCGGGAATTCATGAAGTTGAAATGGCCCTACCGGTCTTTCGTAGATTGCTTTATTTCATTACTACTTACTTTATTACAATTTTGCGTATATTTATTTACAATAAAATCATCAGGTATTTATATTAAAACAATTATAAACATGCATTTAACTGCATATACATATGTAGATAATTTAATATTGTTATTCGTCCTAAGGTATTTAGACTATCCTTCTGTAATTTGGATGTCCTTTTTGTTTTTATTTGTTTGTTTGAGTGTTGTTAGATGAATACTACATGAAGGGAGCCACGAATTGCTCAAAATATTACTCATTTTATTGTTTCTCGTGAAATTGAATCTGCTGTTTCAATTAATTATTTTTGTTTTTATTTTCCTGGAAGGAATTCCATTTAAAATAATTATGTGTTAATTTCTGAAACAAAAATAAATGTGCAAAATTGTATTATTGATTATGAGTAGAGTATCAGCACATTTCATTAAGTTCTCCCTCAATAATGTTGTGCCTTATCATTTAATGTAAAATCTCGTTTACCACGTCTTATTTTGTCTCGTTCAGTTAAAGCCATCCTTACTCACCGGAGGAACGAAACACAGTTTATATACTACATGAGCATGTTTTGTCACTTTCAGGAAAATCATCCGTATAATGTCTTATGTGCTATTCTTTTTACCAAAGCAATACTATTTATAATAAATATTTCTCACAATAAAATAATTCCGCATAAATTTATCAATTAAAGCGTTATTTTCAATTAGTCAAAATAGAAATACTGGTACATATATTTGTTATTATTTCAAAAAGAGTTATTTAATAGCATTATTAGATAATCTTAGTCTTTTTAACAGAAAGGTCGTAGGCATTGTTTACGTGTGTATTTCAAAGTCTTTCTTCTGATACAATTTGCAGAGATGTTGTTTGCGAATATTTATAGAATCAATGTTATAAGTCTAGTCGCCTAAGGCAACATTACGTCGTATTTTTCAAGCTCTTACATCGACATTAAGCATAGACGACATATGAAATGTTGTTGTAATTGCCAAATTATTTCTATAAATGGAACAGCTAAACTATTTCTATAAATGGAACAGCAGACTGTCTGCTGCCGGTATTCTGACCCAGAACCAACAATGAATTCGAACTGCTAAAGATTGTGCAGGTGCCTATTTCTGTTAGGGACGAGCTTGGTTAGATTTAAAGCATGTACTTATTAAAAATAATAACTGTAATTTCGATAATATGATTATAAAGCGAAACAGAATTTTTTCCAGAAAACAATTCTCGAATATGATTGTGAAATCTTTGCACAATAACAATCAACTTATACATCAATGATCTTAATATAATTTCTAAAATTTGCTTATTGTCACTTTAATCACGAAAATTTTACATGTAACATGTTTTTTTAGATGAAATGATATACCAATGGTACCATGTTATTCTCATTTTATCTTTTTAACACCGCAAACAATGATGACCTTCTGTTAAGCTTATATAAAAAACAAACTTTAATTCTTGTTTTGGAGTATTTCAAATATTTCCTCACTACTATTTCTTTTCTTCAAATTAAATTGAAAATGCTATTTTCTTCAATCATTTACGTACTCATGTATCATATTTAGGTTATCCAATTTCCTAAACGTTTTGAGGCATTTTTATGTTTCACTAGGATTGAAACTGATATTGACAAAATACTGTACTTCAATTAACAAACCATTTATTACTTGCTTGGAAAGTCTGTGAAAATGCTATTATTTTGTTATTTGTTTCCTGTACATGTAGATCGTGTACAATTGTACGAAGTGACAGCATGTAAGCTTTTATAAGTAATTGTATACAAAAGAAACATGAATTACCCTAACTGTATCAATATTTCGTGTATAAAGAATGCTTTCATCCTTATTTAAGAGAAATGACCTTGAATTATTTCCCTCCAGAATCAATATTTATTCAAGATTAACTTTTTGTTACAATTCAGAAAGAACAACAAAGTTAATGAATATTCTAAATTGATATTAGAGGAATAAACATTAATTTTGACAACTTGCTATCATCAGTGAATAACGTTGAAGTGCTTGGAATGATCAGTTCATTGTTATCTGATTCAATAAAACATGTTTTTGCACGTAAATATTTTTCTGAATTTCCCCCGATTTCTTTTGACATTCATATAAAAAGCATAAAACTGCAATCATCTTGGTAGATTAATTATAATAATAAAAAAAGTCAAAGACATCTCTACCAAATAACCCAGACTTACTTTTTCCAACGTGAACAATGTAAAAAGCGAACGACACTTTTCTCACTTTTGACAACGAAACTGTAACTTTGCCTTATTTATTGATGATCATAATCATATATTTAAAATGTTGCACATCAATTGTTGCATCATTTATGTTATATAACGCTTATTTAGCTCACCTAAGCACAACATACTCATCAATGACTATTTTATTCCCTCTATGACCGTGTTGTCAACAATTTCTTTAAACAACATCTCCTCTGAAACCAATGACAGCAATTTATTATCAAATACCATTGTTACACTGACATTTGTGACAATTTTGGTTTTGGGAAGAAGAATTTGTTTAAACCATGTCAAGACCCCTAAAATATGTAAGCTGCTATCACAACCAAACATGTATAACGTAATAGCCGTTTTATATTAATCAAAGTTAATGTTTAAAATGGTTAGATAAAGTTTAAAACATCGGCCAACACGTCATT
>NW_026854935.1:0-67623 GCF_026571515.1 Ruditapes philippinarum
GACGGAATCCCCCAGAGAAAACAAGGTCACGTTTTGACGACGCACAGGTGAAAGTGATTTAAAATGAGACTTTATATACGTACTGCCGAACTGACACTTAGATTTTGTTTCGTTTATGTATCTGCTTGATTTGAAATGAATTTTTGAAGAATGCAAGTAAAAATCAAGCGTTTAAATGAAAAATACGGGTACTGCTTCTGTACGGGAACTGCTCGCATGCCAGTAGCGCTGAACATGAAGTAATGTGTCATAAAGGTAGCAAAATGTAAAACTTCCATACAAATTACTAATTAACTAACATCATACCAATTACCAGAAGAGCAGAAATGGCAAGACAGTTTATCTATGTGGCAAATAAGAATTTTGTTTGAAACTGTAACAAGATACCAAAAAAGCTTTTTGAGAAATAAAAACGATAGTATTTCTGAGGCATAATGGGCCTTTAAAAGGAGTATGCTAAGGTTACATATAAACATAATTATAGCGGATTAAAAACTGCACAACAAATTTTATTTAAACTTTACATGTTCTATAATATGATTAAAGAATCAGTTTCAACATAAATAATTGAGGGTCACTTGTCTTGATTTCAAGTTAACTTCCCTTGAACATGAAAATTTTGCTTGTTTCAAGGGCAGATATTTCACAATCAAGGCTACAAAAGCCTTATTCTGTAGCTGACCATGTCCTTTTGAGTGAGTTACCTGACCATGGAGAGTTTTCGTCTTTAACTACTGTAAAATCATTATTATTCGTGGGGTGCGAATTTTCGTGGTTTTAGTGGGTAGGTCAATCCACAAATTTAAGATCCAACGAAATTTTATCCCAACAAATACTTCTTGCCATGTCTCTATTCTATATATTACAAACATGCATTGGCGCTTTTCCGCGGATTTTTGTGTAATGAATGCCCAGAGGCAAGGATTAAATCTATTGACAAGCGCTGTGTGATACTTAAAGATATATGCATGCAGTTAGTAAAATGCAAGGCGATTAAGTGTAAGATTACTTTGCATTAGTTATTTATTTTATTTTTTTACAAGAAATTGAAAATCCACGTATTTAAGAACCCATGAAAATGCCCGTTTTGATAAAACCACGAAATTTCATGCCCACGAATATAAGTGAATTCGCAGTACACTGTACCTTTGTAAAACTTTGCATTACTCACCTTTGAGTGATACTGTTAAACTCTTTTTTGAAATCATTTGACAGATTCTCTCCATACACTGATTCACTTTCTCTCTCAAAGGTAATTTTGCAGCTCTTGTTTCCATAGCAACTATGTCCTTCAATTCTGTCTCCCCTGAATCATTAGGAAGCACATCTGCTATTTCCCATAATATCATGCACTTGTGTTGAATCTCTGCTAAAGAGAGAACTAATGCCATTGGTTCAAATTCATATTCTGACCAATCACATTTCTTTTTACATCCTGCATCCAGTGCTATTAATAGCAACTCCACAGCAAACTTGCAAGTCATTAAATATGGAGACCACAAATTCTCAACTGAGATGCATGGCAACACAATGGTCTGTAAAAATTCAGATGGTGACAAATTTGAATCTTTGTTGGAGAAACTGCCTCCTGGCTGAAATGAAATGAAAAACAAAACATAAACCAGAGACATAGATAACAGAGACAAGCAGCTCCAAAATACTCCATTGAAATATCACTCATGTCTATCAAAAAGTTAAAAATTAGGCATTTTGTAGCAAATAAAACTTAACGGATGTTCATTTGATCCTTAAATATTATATACCATTTGAAAGGTAAATCTTTTATCTATTGCTGCATGTTAAAATATTGGTTACTTTCCATGCTACAAGTTTTAAGTTTAGAAGGCACGCGTGATATTTTAACTGGCCAGGAAGTTGCCAATCTCTGTTATCTATGTCTCTGCATAAACTATAAACAATAACTCAAGTAAATCACATCATGTATGGCCAAATGTAGAATACACAAAAATAATTTTTGTAACATTTCATACTCTCTGCAAGTACCACGTCCCAGCTTATAATCGCAGTAATCCAAACAAGTGCTAATTTGAAGAAGTAGCACAGCATATAAACATGGCACATTGACCGATATGTAATTGTTTTTTCTCATTGACTTAAACTTTGATGAACACAGGTACCATTAAATGAAGATGCAACAGTCAATACAAATAAAATAAGTCAGTGAAAGAAAGTCCTTTCCATCAGTAAAAATTTATGATAATATTAAAAGGGTATCATCCTATATCAAATCTGATTTCTGATGGGTTATCTTTATAAAAAGTGTTTGTTGTTAGATGATTTTTCAAATGCATAAAAATTCTTAGATATATATTTCGTACTCGAGGTCTAGCAATAATAATAGACCCAAGTTAAACAAGTTTGCATATTTGGAACAGTAATAGTCTAATGCAAGCAGTGATAAGCCAAGCCATTCTGCACAACCCTAAAACCCACCAAGAATATTCAAATAGCAGATGTCCTTCCTAATGATTCAGAGGAGACAGAATTGAAGAAAATAGTTGCTATGGAAACAAAATGCTGCTGACCTCTCATTATTAGTACATCATACTGAAATCCCTTTAATTACTAATGAACTGTTCCAAATTCAAACCAGGGTAAGTTAGTTACACTGTGTACATTTATTAGATTTTGGTTGAAATTGAAACTAAAGTTACCCATTGTAAGTATTGACTTATACTGTATTCTTGTATATCAATATTGTGTTACTTTTACAGTCATAGTCTTATATTATAAACATGTGAGTCCAAGATCACAGACAAAAAAACCCATACATTTTCCTGAATAATTACTTCATTATACAGAATTATGATAGTATGTTAAAAATTAACAAAGAAAAAAATATGTAATTACCATCATAATTTGAAAATAATCACAGAAAAAAAAACTTAACAAAATAATTGCCTTCATAAGAAATATTCACATGGTAAGAACAAGGTACGTCAAATGATTACCAAAATTTGTTCAGAATACATGACAACTAAAATCAAACAAACAAAAGAAACAATATATAATTACCATCATAAGCTAAATAATTTACAGAATAATGTTTGTATGTTAAAAATTAACAAGGAAAAAATACATATAATTACCATCATAATTTGAGAATAATTTCATAAAAAAAACTATCAACAAAATAATTGCCTTCATAAGAAATAATCACACAGTAAGAAACAAGGTGCGTCAATTTATTACCAAAATTAATTCAGAATTAGCGAAAAACTAAAAATCAAACAAACAAAATAACAATATATAATTACCATCATAAGCTCTGAGATAAATATAACAAAACATTTTTGTTCTTTTTCTGTCAATGACTGTGTGTTGAGGAACTCACTTAAAAGTACGACCAAAAGTGACGTTTCGGGATGGTTTTCAGGATGGCGGCGTTTACACGTCTTCTGTACATGATGCATAATCTGATAGAAAAACACACAGTGCTACAAAAATAACTTCTCCACATAAACTACAAAATCCAGATGGATAACAAGTCACATATACTAGTACACTACATGCTGCCTTTTTTTTTTTTAAATTTCAACACAAATTATTATCAGTTGATCCATTATAATTGCGTAAAAAAGACATGATAAATATTTAATGAGTTTTGCTTTCACACTGAATTTATTTAAGGATGTTTTCGGGAGTTTTCATATAGCTATATAAGCAAATTAAAACTTTTCAATAGAATTTATTTAAACTTGACCCCAATTCTTTTTTTCTTTTGCTTAAAATGTTTCTGTTATCATATTATAAAAAACATGCCAAGTTTAAAGAAATAAATTTTGCCTATATGTCTATATGAAAACTCTCGAAAACGTCCTTAAGAAGTTAACTTTATGATACAAGACTGTACAAATTCTAATTCTGTTAAATTCAATAAGTTCAATAAATCCAATAATGAAGTTATACCAATATAATATTCTATATATCACAAACCAAAATAAATGGTCAATAACACATATTTTAAGTTTCAAAGCAATACCTTAAAGTGTAAAAAATAATAAAAGGGGTGGTATAAAAACTAAACCAAAATTTTAAGATGGAAAAGGGAGATCATTTTGTCAAAAATCCAAGACACAATTATGTCCTCTTTGCTGGAATTGGGGATGATGGTCACTAACAAGAATTTGCATCATTAGCATTTGATCTTTGTAAGAACTTAAATGAATACATAAATAATAGGTAGGAAACTTGTTAATTTATACTCACCAGAGCACAATTCCTGGCCTGCTGTTCATTCCTTACACAAAGACTCACAGCTGTACTCAAAACAAGGAGAGGATCTCCCAAACACAGCAGTATAATTTCTCTTAATACCTTAAGGATAAATATAATTACCAAATTAAAAATCATTCGAAACATCCTTTTTTTACTAATTCACAGGTTGCCAGTTTGATCCTAACTCCCAGCAACTTCAAATTAAATGAGTATCAAGTCTTTTCAACTAGAAATGTGTCCATAGGACACGGGTGCCCCCACCATGCCACTGTTCTGTCAATCTTATGACTCTAGAGCAAATATTTTTTGATAACTAAAAATCTTTTACTAGTTGAAGGGCAAGAACTTTACAAATACTGAATAAATCCACGAGCAAACCCCAAGGTGCATAAGTACAACATAATGAAACGGTTTTTACTAAGTCAAGGGTAATAACTCTACAAATACTGGATAAATCCACAAGCAAAACCCCAGGTGCAAAACTAAATATGTGAGCAACCTTCCCGTAAGGTTTAATGACTCTATGTCAAATACTTTTTGAGTTACATGCGACACAAGTTGAAAATAGCAAAACTTTTCTAAGTCAAGCGCAATAACTGTAAAAATACTAAGTAAATCCAGACAAAAATACCCAGGTGCACAACTACACATGCTGCTCAACAGTCCTGTAAAGTTTCATGACTCTATGTTAAATCCTTTTTGAGTTACATGCGACACAAGTTGAAAATTGCAAAATTTTACTAAGTCAAGGGCAATAACTCTAAAAATACTAAAAATATCCAGACGAAAATACCCAGGTGCACAACTACACATGCTGATCAACATTCTTGTAAAGTTTCATGACTCTAGGTCAAACACTTTTTGAGTTACATGCGACACAAGTTGAAAATTGCAAAATTTTACTAAGTCAAGGGCAATAACTCTAAAAATACTAAAAATATCCAGACGAAAATACCCAGGTGCACAACTTCACATGCTGATCAACATTCCTGTAAAGTTTCATGACTCTAGGTCAAATACTTTTTGAGTTACATGCGACACAAGTTGAAAATTGCAAAATTTTACTAAGTCAAGGGCATAACTCTGAAAATACTAAAAGTATCCAGACGAAAATATCCAGGTGCACAACTACACATGCTGATCAACATTCCTGTTAAGTTTCATGACTCTAGGTCAAATACTTTTTGAGTTAGGTGCGACACAAAAGTGAACGGACGGACGGACAGAAGGACGGAAGGACGGACAAGGGTAAATCTAAATGCCCGCCACTAAAGTGGGGGCACAAAGACTACTTTAAGTCTTGTGTAACTGTTCTTTACATCTTGCATACTAAAAAGAACCAGTTTTCGAGAATTGAGTTATTCAATGCATATTAAAGAATTTGTTATATTCTTCTAACACACAAAAAAAGTTCTGTTTCCTTTTCATTATTCTGCAAACAAGAGCTGTCAAGTAGGACAGCATGTTTGACTTCTTGTAAAACAAAAGCCTGGATAATGTCACAATTTACAGAGGAAAATTTCATCAACAAAAAATCAAATATACAAAATAGTATTCATGATATAGAAATGAGATTTGAATATTGACCAAAGAATTTTGTTAAGTTGATAAATGGCCATATTTCACTCAAAATCCATGCCTAAGTTAGGGGTCTTTAAAAGTAAACATGAATTATTTTTAAAAAGCATGAATCAAGTTTCAAGTGTAGTATTAGTATTAGTAGTATTTATGAAAGATCAATGTTGCAAGCAAAATGTAAACCAAACATTTTCAAAAAGGGCCAAAATGAAATCAAAATCCATGTAAGAGTTATGGGCATTGGATACTGACCCCAAAAATTATGGTTCCAAATACATGTTCATGTATTATCCACTTGAATACCTTCAATAGTTATGAAGATTGATGTTGCATGAAAGCTTAAAATAAGAATTTTCTCAGTTTAAAAAGGGCCATAATTCAGTCAATATCCATGTCAGAGTTATGGGTCTTGCATAGTGGCCCCTAATAATGATCCCACAGATATGTATTAAGTTTGAAGTGAATACCTTTACTTGTTTAGAAGATTAATACTGCATGCAACATTTTACCAGACTGTTAGCTGCTTGAGATTTTTACTTTTGATATTGATACCCCTTAATTATAACAGAGGGCAGTTCCAAATTCAAGGTTGACCGAGTCTACTGCACACATTTTGCAGGGTAAAGGCGAAAGAGACAAGGGTAATCAAGAAAATCATACCTGACTATCCATGTCTGCTGTAACTTTGTTAAACACATTGGTTACTTTGCTTGTCAAGCCAGCTTGGAAAAACTCCTTGACAGAGTTATCGCCCCTGCAGTAAATCTCCATCACAACTGTATCCTGATCAGGAAAAGACAACTCTGGGAATGAGGAAATGATGAGATCAAGAAGTGTTGAAGCTATCTGCAGGTTATTACCTCCCTTTATCATATCAAGGATCTGTGAGAGTTTTAACACTCTGTCAACACGTCCTAGTAGTACAGGATGCTTCATCATGCTTGTGTAAAGCCTAGAAAATCAAATTACAATAATTGTGATCAAATATGACTATGGCATTGTAAAGTGTTAGCATTTAAAAAATAAAGTGGTAAACTTGTAATGTCACATGATAGCAATTTTCAACAAAAAATCAAATTTCAACTTATAACTACACAGGAAAACAACTGTCAACTTGTAACTACACATGAAGGCAACTTTAAACTTGGAACTTCACATAACAGCAAATTTTTAATTGTAACTACATATGAAAGCAACTTTTAAATTGCAACTACACATGAAAGCAAATTTTATCTTGTGATTTCACATAACAGCAACTTTCAAATAGTGACTACACATGAAAGCAATTTTCATATTGTAATTTTACATAACAGCAATTTTCAAATTGTAATGTTAACATCACATGTAACTTCACATAATTTCAACTCATTACTATACATGAGAGCAACTTTCAAATTGTTACTTCACATAACAGCAACTTTCAAATTGTAACTACTCATGAAAACAATTACTTTCATCTTGTATCTTCACTTCATAACAACTTTCAAATTGAAACTATTTCAAATTGTAAATTCACATGAAAACAACTTTCAAATTGTAGCTGCACATGTTTTCAAATACTACAATATAATTTATAAAGGAATTCCTAAAACTGCTTTCAGGGCCCTCAATCCTTGAAAATTTGTGCCGAGTTCAGGCACCATTTTCATCCCAAGAAAGTATTTTCTCACTATTTTTTAAAACAATTTTCCTGTATGTCTTCAGTAAACATAAAGGTTTTCCAAGCCTTGCCCTCAACATGATGAAAGTTTGAATCTATCAGAAATATTCTTACAGAAATATTCTTACAGTCATTCTTCCACTGATCATTAACCCTTACCCTGCGGAAACTGACAGCTATTACCCTTTGCCACCAGTAAAGATCTAGCTGTACACCCATGCAGTCTGACCAGGATCTTAAACACCTGGCTGATTAACTTTAATTTTTGATTTTGATACCACCAAAATGAATAATGGACAATTCAAAAATTGAACATGTCCATTAAAATAAATAAGCAGCTTAAATAATAGCATTTTGTGGAAGAGAGCCACAGTTTTTGCCTATATTACCTGTCTGTTGTCCAGAACTTGATATTTGTAAGATCTAGAAGTCTATCAACACAAACTGAAATAAAATATTAATAAATCTAATAACAGTATAATCAACCACATACATAAAACAATCTACAGTGTTTTTCAAAGAAGACATTCAAGTACACCAAAAATATTTATATACATATGGTCATTAACAGGTGGTTGAAGGCTCAAATACATTTTGGCCTGCCCTAAAACTTAAAAACAACAATTTGTTATATGTGTTAAAACCAAAAAAACTACCTCCTCAAATTCAAAATGCACCATCACTGAAATACTTTAATGGCAACTCTGCTTACATTCATAAGTGCATGAAGATCAACAACCTTAACACCATCACCTATCTGTCCTTAAGGAAATAGCACATGTAAATATCTAGTTTTTTTCTGTCTATGTAGACACAATATGAATATTTACACTGCTGTGAATGTTTTGACAAAACAAGAGCGATCAGTGATCACATGTGTCACCTCATGATGGCCAATTTCATGTTGGGACAAGTTTTGTGACAGAGGGACAGACAGTGCACAACTTGACTTGGTACTGATCATTTCTGTAAAGTTTGGATAAAAATTGCACCAGTAGTTTGTGAGGATTAGTCCAGACAAGCTTTTGTGTATCTGGCAACACACAGAAAAAAACACCTTTTTATCAAAGGGCCATAACTTGGCCAAAAATCATTCAACCAGAAAACCAATGCAATATGCGCAAGGACTTGAGCTACAGATCAATCCTGTAAAGTTTCATTTAAATTGCCTTAGTGGTATAAGAGAAGTAGTCCGGACAAACTTTAAAAATAAAAATATGAAAAATAACAAAGGGCAATAACTAAAAAAATAATAAGTGCAGAGCAGCAGTTTCTGAACACTGCACTTCTTATCAATAAGATCTATCATTCAATGATGTTTCAAGTCCATAGCTTTCATACTTGAGGAAAAATGACCAGGACAAAAATAAAGTAAGAAAAGCAACTAAGGGCAATAACTCAAAAATAAGAAATGCTGAGTATCAGTTTTTATGCACTGCACTTCTTTTTAATGAGATCTATCATCCTATGAAGTTTCAAGTCCATAATTTTTATACTTTCAGAGAAATGGCCTGGACAAAAATTAAGTATGAAAATAAACAAAGGGCAATAACTCAAAAAATAAGAAATGCAGAGTACCAGTTCTTGTGCACTGCACTTCTTCTAAATGAGACCTATCATCCTATGAAGTTTCAAGTCCATGGCTTTTATACATTAGGAGAAATGGCCCGGACAAAAATAAAGTATGAAAATTAACAAAGGGCAATAACTCAAAAATTAGGAAGTGCAGAGTACTGGTTCTTGTGCACTGCATTTCTTCTTAATGAGATCTATCATCCTATGAAGTTTCAAGTCCATAGCTTTTAGTTGAAGAGAAATGGCCCGGACAAAATTAAAGTATGAAAATTAACAAAGGGCAATAACTCAAAAAATAAGAACTGCAGAGTACCGGTCCTTATGCACTGCACTTCGGGTTATTGAAAGAAGCATGCATACCAAGTTTGAAGTCAATCAAACTTATAGTGACTGAGTTATGCTCCAGACAAGCTTTAGCGGACGCTGACGCCGACAACGACACAGACCCCGCCGCCGCTGACACCGCCGCCGCCGACAAAAGTAACCCCTATATGTCACCTTTTCAAGGCGACACAAAAAAATCAACAACAAAAAAGATATGTAATGAACAGTTATTTATTTCCAAAAAGTCCAATTCATAAACTCTATTCCTCAGTCCCAGTTAATTCAGAGAAAAAAAAACAAACTGTAAATTGAGTGTTACCGGAAAAGTGTTGGCTAATTTGCATATTTTATGTCCTGTAGTGTAATATCATTTTGAATTATAGAAAACTGCTTGTCTACAAGACATAACAATAACATGTAAATGTAAACTAACCTTGATACTGAGGCAAATTGTGATCTATTCTCCATAATAGACTATCCATGGTAACATCATCTATCCAAGCTTCTCCTAAAACAAGTCCTTGATCTGCTGTACATGTACCTGTAATACTTGTAGTACAACCTTGTATCCATGACAACAGGTCTCTATTTCCTGTCAACAAACTGCCAGAAACCCCAAATTTCTCAACCACAGCTGCACTGTTACCAAGTAATCCTGCAAGCATTCTAAGTAGCACTACTAAATTTACAGAAAGCCCACTCACTATGTGTACAATATGAGGTTCCTTACTGGTTAAATGTTCAACTTTACCGGATCTTGATAACACATTTAAAGCTTTCCACAAACATACATTAAGCTGACTTCTGGATAAATTATTATGAACATGAGGAATCAAAGTAAAATTAAGGCTGTATACAATATCCAGTGAATCCCCTTTCATATTTTTACAATAATCTTGCACAAATAGATTATTAATAAACCATTTATCTGTAAAGTCTGATCCTGGCTCTACTGTCGTGAAATAGAGATAGACAGCAAGCTGGGACAGAACTTCTAATAATTCCTGACTTGACAATTTTTTCAAATGTCCATCAAGACAATTCTCATAGTATGCCATTACCATATCTAAAATTTGTGGGTTTTCCTCTACAAATGTATTCCAGAAACTTATCCCTGCACAACTTTTGTTATTTACATTATCTATTGGTGCAGCATTTTGTGTTCCCATAGTTACAAAGGTTTCTGCTTCATCTTCTGGATAAACAGTCTGCACATATTTTCTGGCCTGTGTCAAAGGTTCAAAAAGCTTTGCACAAAGCTGACTTGGGTAATCTGGTACACACAAACACCTTGACAACAGTGTGTCTTTCACCATGGCAATGACCTTGCCATCTTCCAAGGTCACTGGGCTGCTATGACAATGTTGCAATAAATCATTGAGGAGCGAAGATGAAGTTTTGTAATCCAAACACTGCAAACTCTGAAATATTTATAATACTATATCAGACAAAAGTATATTGTAATTTAATTTGGTAAACAACAATGACATAGATATCATAACATCTCTGTAAAGGCACACTTTAATACCTTCCGCAGTTCATTAGTATCTAATATAACGCATTTTTTTAATACTAGCAGTGACATAATAATGACATTTTATATGATATATCCAGTATTGTTTGTTTGTTTATTTGGGTTTGAAGTCACGCCAATACTGCAAAGGTCATATGGCCACTTTCCTGCTTTACTGGTAGACAAAGACCTCAGGTGTCCCTCTGTGCAATATTCCAGGCACTAACAGCAAGCCAGCTGTACACCTTCCTGACATGAATGAATCTTAAGTTCCTGATGATATTACAACCCACAGAGGTAAGGGGCAAGTATTTTGAAGTCAGCACCTTTAACAACCTGGCCGCTGAGGCCCATACTATTCAAGTATAATCAGGGCAATCTGACCAATCTTTTTACTTTAGGCAGTTCAATTTAAGTATGTCATTTCTTTAATCTCTATGATAACTAATGAACTATTCCCTATTCAAAACATGACAAATTTCATTACAAAACTTCAGCATGATAAAGGTAATATTACCTGAAGGAAATTCTCAGTCCAGTCACAACATTTCATCAGTTCAAAGTAGAAACTACTGCTGTATGTAGGTAGTATCCCTGTGAACATGTCCAGTGCACCCAAAACTGGTACCCTTCCTTCTCTCACTGGTTCCTTAGCAACAGATAAAATACACTTACAAATGTATAGTTTAAGATAATAATCTAGTGGCTTTCATCATCGTAATGAAGAATAATAATGCAAAATAATGGCAGAAGTATTTTATTTTCTGTTCCATTTATCTATATTCCTGTATATGCTAAGATGGACCAGCAAGAATCATCTATCAATCTTTATCACACACCCGTGCTGATTTTGCAACTCCGTTAATAAGGTATTGCGCGGTCATGCATATATTTTGATGTGACGTCATTAGCCTTATACAAACATAGTGTAAAGACGCGCTAAATGTTGGCATTATACTACAGGCGAGTCAATGAAAAATGACTCTTATTTCACTTTAAAAGGTCTTTATTTTGGGTATGTGATAAATAGAATATTAAATTTGTGTAAGTTCCATACTGAATTTATTGCACTCGTTGAATAAAATAATATTATGCTCGCCACAGGCTCGCATACTATAATTTTATTCAACTTGTGCGATAAATTCAGTATGGAACTTACACAAATTTAATATCCTCTATATTATTCTATTTTACGACTGTTATATTTCGACATAAAATTCTTCAGAGTGCTAGAAGCTACATGAACCGGCCTAGGTCAACAATACAGTCAGACTGGCTTGAAAAAATATTCATGAAGCCTGACCACATTCAATATTGTTGGTAACACAACTTTTATATTTTGATAATAAACTCCCTACAATCCACAATAAATTTTATAATTCAAAACAATGCAAGTCTGCAATACCAATTGAGCTGGTTTCATAGATTTTAAGCTACAATGTACATAAGAAGAAAGTCTGTTGATAGGACAGCGTACTTGATTTTTCTCAGTGATTGATTGTAAAATAAGAACCTGAGTAATGTAAAAAATTTTAAGACTCAAAAAGGGCCATAATTCAAATTCCATGTTAGAATTATGGGTCCTGGACCTATAATGCTCTCAAATAAGTGTGTAAAGCTCTAACCCCTTCCTTTTAGTAGTTTTGGGAGAAACCAACTTGCACACAAAATCTTAACTAAAATGTGTCACCGACACCAACAACTGGGTAAGTACAATTACTCTCCCTTATTCTTCAAATAGTTGAGCTATACAATGAAACTAGACAAATACATGAGCTGGTTTACGACTAGCATCCGCGCAGTCTGATCAGGATCCATACTGTTCACTATCAGTTTCTCTACTTGCAATAGAGTTTGTAAGCGAACAGTATGGATCCTGATCAGACTGCGCGGATGCGCAGGCTGGTCTGCATCCATGCTGGTCGCAAACACATTATGTTGGTTTTGTCGTGACACGGCTCACATTATTCTAGTGACTACATTGTACTTATATCAATCACTACCATTGATAATGTGTGGATTAAACAACAATTTGACCAGATCTAAAACAAATTTTCTTCAATTTTTCAGCAAGGAAAAAAAACACTTACAAAGAAATTCTTAGAACATGATATAGCAGATACACTTTCAAGAATAAAAGAAAAACTCTTAGTGATGGAATAATTGTAAGAAAAATATCATTGAACTTTTGTTCATGACTTATTTATGCAAGAATAAACAATACCTCTTTTTCTTGGTACTTCTTCTTCACTAACACATAAAGAAGTACTGAATGTAGCTTCTGTTGCCATAGTAACTGCTCTTTAACATCAAGGTCATATTCTATGCCTTTACATATCTCTTCAACAGACGTCCATATGATGGTCACTAGATCTTTGCAATTTTCTTTTGGAAGAAATGACAGAGTTTTACCTGCCTAAATATACAAGGAACAAATCATATATTGAAATTATCATAATTTGTTTAGATGTAAAGACATAAATTCTCAGTATATATATTCTAGAAACAATTATGTTATAAGTTTCCATATACATAAGTACAAATGATGTCAGGAAAATTTCTTCTACACCCAATGTAGTTCAGCATTCTTTTATTAATTCTCTTCTTTATTATTATGTAAGAATGGAAATATATGTAGGTATTCATTTTCTCTTGCATTATAGTATAGTTATGTATAGTTCATCCTTTAAATGCTTTGCAATTAATATTCCAGAGTATTTGAACCTGTACTGTGTATTATTCTACAACAAAACAAGAGCACCGTTAGGCAGAGCATTATATACCCAAAAGTATTTTTTTTTAACTAAAGATGAAGCATTTGTAAGACATGGGAATTAGCTGTTCATCCTATAAAATTTTACAGCTGTAGGTTGATTAATACATAAGTTATTAATAATGACCTTAACCTTTGACCTTGTGACCCAACAAGAGCTGTCGGTAGGACAGCAACGCTCGACTATTCTTAGTGCTTGATAGTAAAAACTAGAAATGTGTCCATAGGACACTGATGCCCCCACACGCCACTGTTCTGTCAATCTTATGACTCTAGGTCAAATATTTTTTGGACTACATGTGCCACAAGTTGTTCATCCCTGGAAGTTTAAGCAAAATCTGCCATCCGGTTTAAGAGTTGCATTCACAAAATTTCTACATAGTATAGAGTGAAAAAAACAACAAAGGGCCATAATTCTGTTAAATTTGGTCGCAGCAAAAAAAACCCTTCCTTTACTACCATCTACACATTAAGGTTGTTCATCCCTGGAAGTTTAAGCAAAATCTGCCATCCGGTTTAAGAGGAGTTGCATTCACAAAATTTCTTCAAAGTATATATTGAAAAAATCAACAAAATGCCATAATTCTGTTAAATTTGGTCGCAGCAAAAATTCCTCCCTTTACTACCATCTACACCTTAAGGTTGTTCATCCCTGTAAGTTTAAGCAAAATCTGCCATCTGGTTTAAGAGGAGTTGCATTCACAAAATTTCTACATAGTATATAGTGAAAAAATCAACAAAGGGCCATAATTCTCTTAAATTTGGTCGCAGCAAAAATTCCTTCCTTTACTACCATCTACACCTTAAGGTTGTTCATCCCTGTAAGTTTAAGCAAAATCTGCCATCCGGTTTAAGAGGAGTTGCGTTCACAAAATTTCTACATAGTATCTAGTGAAAAAATCAACAAAAGGATATAATTCTGTTAAATTTGGTCGCAGCGAAAATTCCTTCCTTTACTACCATCTATACATTAAGGTTGTTCATCCCTGTAAGTTTAAGCAAAATCTGCCATCTGGTTTAAGAGGAGTTGCGTTCACAAGATTTCGGGACGTACGGACGGACTGACGGACGGAATGACGGACGGACGAACAAGTGCAACGCTATATGCTCCCACATTGTGGGGGCATAAAAATGCTTGATACAGTTACATCCTCCTGTTTACAGGTTGGGGTCATGATGTTGAACAAGTGTGCAAAGTTTCAAAGCCATATGTCAATGGACTTTGAAAATATTTGAACTATTACAAAAACTTTAACGTAAATTCTAAGTCGAAAAAGGGGCATAATTCTGTCAAAATGCTTGATAGAGTTACCTCCTCTTGTTTACAGGTTGGGGTCATGATGGTGAACAAGTGTGCAAAGTTTCAAAGCCATACGTCAATGGACTTTGAAAATATTTGAACTATTACAAAAACTTTAACGTAAATTCTAAGTCGAAAAAGGGGCATAATTCTGTCAAAATGCTTGATACAGTTACCTCCTCCTGTCTACAGGTTGGGGTCATGATGGTGAACAAGTGTGCAAAGTTTGAAAGCCATATGTCAATGGACTTTGAAAATATTTGAACTATTACAAAAACTTTAACGTAAATTCTAAGTCGAAAAAGGGGCATAATTCTGTCAAAATGCTTGATAGAGTTACCTCCTCCTGTCTACAGGTTGGGGTCATGATGGTGAACAAGTGTGCAAAGTTTGAAAGCAATATGTCAATGGACTTTGAAAATATTTGAACTATTACAAAAACTTTAACGTAAATTCTAAGTCGAACAAGAGCTGTCGGTAGGACAGCAACGCTCGACTATTCTTAGTGCTTGATAGTAAAAAAAATGCTTGATACAGTTACCTCCTCCTGTTTACAGGTTGGGGTCATGATGGTGAACAAGTGTGCAAAGTTTCAAAGCCATATGTCAATGGACTTTGAAAATATTTGAACTATTACAAAAACTTTAACGTAAATTCTAAGTCGAAAAAGGGGCATAATTCTGTCAAAATGCTTGATAGAGTTACCTCCTCTTGTTTACAGGTTGGGGTCATGATGGTGAACAAGTGTGCAAAGTTTGAAAGCCATATGTCAATGGACTTTGAAAATATTTGAACTATTACAAAAACTTTAACGTAAATTCTAAGTCGAAAAAGGGGCATAATTCTGTCAAAATGCTTGATAGAGTTACCTCCTCCTGTCTACAGGTTGGGGTCATGATGGTGAACAAGTGTGCAAAGTTTGAAAGCCATATGTCAATGGACTTTGAAAATATTTGAACTATTACAAAAACTTTAACGTAAATTCTAAGTCGAAAAAGGGGCATAATTCTGTCAAAATGCTTGATAGAGTTACCTCCTCCTATCTACAGGTTGGGGTCATGATGGTGAACAAGTGTGCAAAGTTTCAAAGCCATATGTCAATGGACTTTGAAAATATTTGAACTATTACAAAAACTTTAACATAAGTGGTTACGCCGGCGCTCGGGTGACTGCAATAGCTCTACTTATTCTTATCGAATAGTCGAGCTAAAAAGGGGCATAATTCTGTCAAAATGCTTGATACAGTTACCTCCTCCTGTCTACAGGTTGGGGTCATGATTGTGAACAAGTGTGCAAAGTTTCAAAGCCATATGTCTATGGACTTTGAAAATATTTGAACTATTACAAAAACTTTAACATAAGTGGTTACGCCGACGCCGACGCTCGGGTGATTGCAATAGCTCTACTTATTCTTATCGAATAGTCGAGCTAAAAATCAATAAGGGTCTTCTACCCAATATGGACAATCATCCTAAGAAATTTGAATATTGTGGGCCAAATGGAACTTTAATTATGCTCCGGCAACTGTTTTCAATTTTAAGGTAATAGTGACCTTGACTTTTGACCTTGTGACCCCAAAATCAATAGGGGTCTCCTACCCAATATGGACAATCATCCTATGAAGTTTGAATATTGTAGGTCAAATGGAACTTAAGTTATCCTCTGGAAACTGTTTTCAGTTTTAAGGTAATAGTGACCTTGACCTTTGACCTTTTGCCCCCAAAATCAAAAGGGGTCTTCTACCCAATATGGACAATCATCCTATGAAGTTTGAACATTGTGGGCCAAATGGAACTTAAGCTATGCTCCGGAAACCAAATTGCTAACGGACGGACGGATGGATGGACAGACAGACGGACGCCAAGGGGACGTCAAATGCCCTTTCGGGCATATAAAAAGAAAATGCTATAAACCAGTTTATAGCTTACACCTTCAACCTGCCGTTTAGTGGAATGTTTTTTGTTGTCTTTCTTTATTTACCAGTTAAGTAAACAGGAGTAAATTCTCACCCACCTTTAAAGCATGCATGGTAACTTCCTCACATGCAAAAATTCTAGACAGGATTCAAACCCACAGCAATGACATTAAACAGGACAAGTGATTTGAAGTGACTGGCTTAACCACTCCGCCTCAAATTGTGACACTTAATCATAGTAGTGTTATGCAAAGCTACATACATGAATAAATATAATTTGCTTACCTTTTTGGAAACAAGCTGGAAAGCTGACTGAAGAATGGCTATTTCTGTGCAGTACTCCATTATCAATGACGTCTGTCTGTCTGTCTGTCTGCACAGCTTCTTAACTAATAATCATTTCTGAAATAATAAAAAACATATCAGTTGCAAAACATTTTATTCTACTTCAGTATCAAGAAGGAATAAAAGAGAGAAGACAATAAAGCAGAGTGATAATTTTTCAGGTCTGAATTTACAAAAAGCTGGTCATAAATTTAATAACTAAAGAAGAGTACACTTTAAACATTGTCTTATTATCAAAATATATAAGGAAGATTAACTTACTGCCTTGATGCTAGGATCTAAATTTGTGGATTCTGTGATAATTTCTGTGATAAATAATATGTCTGAAGTCATGAAACATATAAAAATTACACAACACATGGTCTGTTCAAAGCAAGGCAGTGGCCTACTTTAGAAATCAATTTATTGCTGTACAATTTTTCACTTCTTCTTTTCTTTTAATTATTGATGCTTTAATACCATATTGCATAGTTAATGTGATATGCATCAATAAAAATTACACACAGACACACACTAGCCAGTGATTTTTCTCATTTAATTGGAAAGAGGCCTTAGCCAATAGATTTTGGGGAAAATTATCTCTAAAATTTCTAATTTGGGAAGTTAAAAAGCCTGTTTAAGTTTAGATTTTTGGGAAAACTGCATGATTTTAAAGAAAATTTCAATTGGGAAGAGGGCCTTTTATCGGAGTCTGATATATAAGCAGGAAAATCACTGCAGTATTAACCTGAGTGAACACCAATTAGGGGGCTTGTGTGTAAGTGGTTGGGTATTTCAGTTTGTAACTGCAATATGGTGTTCAAGAACTCCATGTTCATTTTAAAATCTCACTGTGTGAAATTAAAAAAAAAATCTAAAAAAAAATTCAATTCAATTGGAAAATACAAACTATTTATCAGCAAGGGGAGAAAATGTATACTGGTATCGAAGCAGTATCTGTCGGCTAGTAGTATCCGACAATACGGTTATTTTCGTTTACTGCAGTTCTTCAAAATTTAAGGTGAGTTTTTTTTCAGAACGATATCATTCAAGGAAAAGGTTCAACAAAATTTCTTCAATCTAAATTACACATAGGATATATATCGTTCTCACCTTTATATTTTACAAGCAGGTGTGTTTACATTTTTCGCATGGGGAATTTCACATGCTACTGTTGCACATGCGCAAAGGATAACTCCATTAGGCAAACAACAATGGTTGATCAATGAGAATGATAAATATATGTTGGTGTGACTTGACTTTCCCATGTATTTTGTAGGCTCATTTTAATTTACTTTATAAAATATTGACGGAGATAAATACTGTGAATTTTGTTCAAGGAGTATGCCATAATTTGAAAAAAAAAACTGAATGTTACAGATGACATAAATAGGCCTATACAACGGTACGTTTTAAATGGGTACGTTTTAAATTGAGAACGTATTTGGTTAGCATGGTTGTATAAGAAAATGAGTAGTTTCAACCATTGCAATATAACTAGGCAAGTTAAAAAAAGCAAAAACACCTGAAAATCCAAATTTTCTGCGATCCAGAGTCTAAAGATTTTTAGTTTTAATTCATTTGAGGTTTACCGTTTTTCCGGGAAAATCCAACGTTGTGTTGTTTTGTTACCTCCCTTACATGTTGGGAATATACGATTTGCCAGTCCGGTACCTTCCTAACTCTTGAAACGACAAATAAAATACTCTGGTGAATAGTAGGCTTGATTACATAAATAATTATTTGTAAATACTGTATGCGTTGATATTTCGAGATTAATTAGTGTTTATATATAATATTTTAATTAAGATTTGTTTTGTACAAATTATGTAGAGTTCTGAACCATGACAGTTATGGACATTACCTTCATTTTTTTTGTTTTTTGGTTGTAATGTATGTTTTCCTGCACATTTTAAGTATTGTAAGACTTTACCTTACAACAGTAGATAAAGTCGACACTTAACTTGAAGTAAAAAATGACATGAAAATCAGCATCAATTATTTATTTTTACATCTTAAATGTTTTATCTACTGTTGTTTATTTTTTTTATTTTTATTTTTTTTTATTTTTTTGATGATGATATTTTAAGCAATTTTTTTCAAAAATCTTTCCCAAGTCAGTTGCCCGTGGGCAATAAAATTCTAACTATCTTATTGTAATTTTGTAAAACGAACGTTTTGAAGCAGTTTCTACAAAATTACAAAAAAATCATCACATTCTGTTCTGCTCCTAATCTTACAATGTAGGAGATCATGCTCTTGTTGAAAAACAAAGTTATAACAATTATATTTATCAAGTATCGGGGGTTATCTATGTGTCGGAGTAACATGTATCTCTCTGACCAGTATAAATAAAAACATATTATTTACTGAGGGATGGTTTTTAAAAGTGGTCTATATTTAGCACTTTTAATGATTTGATTCTCATCCATCTACACATAAAATTAATAAACGAACCATAAAACATTATTTAGCATGGCCATATTTAAGAATTATGAAACTCTATTTGGAAAAATGAAACACTGTACATTTTTGACAAAAGTCTCAGAGTTTGCACAAAATGTAAGATGAGTAACGTTGAAATGGAAAAAAAAGAATCCCTACGACGAAATTGAAAATGTTGCAGGCTTGGTTTGATTGAGCCTGTTCATTTAAACATGAAATGGTAAAAATTGAAGACCATCGAAAAAAAAAAGTATAGTAAACATTTAATTTTCTTTAGATTTTATATGATAATGAACAAGCAAATATGATACTTCCGGACAGTATTGACCAAGCTAATAACTGATTGATTATGAAATGATTTAATTAAATGACTTCCTATTTTCAAATATTGAAAGTAACTTATATTCATTATCCCTCATGTACAGACTCAATCAAACCGAGTCTGCAATTTTCATGTACGTATTTTGATGATTAATGCTTCCCAGGGATCAATTTCTTTCAAATGATCACTAATCATCATACCTATTTCTTTATAAAATCATTTACATGTATATTGATTGTTCTTCTCATACGGGGGTTCTAAGACCACCACCATCATCATCATTGTCATCATCATAATCACCATAATCATCAAGTTTAATTTATAAATCATTTCTTGAGGCCGTGTATATAATTGGAAATTGCAATTATACTTTATATTTTGCATGTTTTTGTTACAAAAATATGTCATTGACATGATTTCGGTGTTTTAATTTGTTGTTGCTTTTTTTTCAAACAAAGTAATATTTTCTTATTGCAAACTTCAACTTCATATTCAATCGCTTTAGCCGGTGCTATGGGGCGTGAGGGATGTTGCACTTTTTCATTATCCCTCTTTTACAGACTCAATAAAACTGAGTCAGCAATTTTCATGTAATTTTGTTGTTTTAATGCTTCTGATTGATCACTTTTTTTCAGATACTTATACATCACAACAGCAGGTGTCAAATGCTGTGTTGCAGCCGTAAAAAGTTGCCCAGTTCTTCACTTCAGTGTTGTTATATTTTTCTGGTCCTTCGTTATCATTGATTCTAGCTTTTTTATGTGTTAAAAATTGATTACGACTCATGCCAGTGCTAGGGGCGTGAGGGATGTTGCACTTTGCATTATCTCTCATTTACAGACTCAATTAAACCGAATCTGCAATTTTCATGTAATTCTTTTGTTCAGTAATTATATCATAGTACATTTTTTATTCTGTTCTATAATAACAATTAAAGTTGTGGTTATATGTAAAAAAGGTAGTTATCAATATACACAAATGTATCAGTTTAATTGAGAATCCTTAATGCTTTCGAGTCTTTTTTCCAGATATTTATACATCACAACAGCATGACTCAAGTGATGTGTGGCAGCCGTAAAAAGTTGCCCAATAATTCACAATAGTGCTATTACATTTTTCTGGTCCTTCGGTATCATTGATTCCTGGACTTCAGGATTTCAGTACCGCTCAAGTCGGTGCTAGGGGGGGGGGTGAGGGATATTGCACATATTCATTATCCCTCATGTACATACTCATTCAAACCGAGTCTGCAATTTTGTTGTGATTAATGCTTCCGAGGGATCACTTTGTTTCCAGATTTTTAAGTGTTGAATATTGAGTACTGCTCAAGACAGTAACAGGGAGCGTGAGGGATGTTACACTTTTTCATTATCCCTCATGTGCAGACTTAGTTAAACCGAGTATGCACTTTTCATGTGTTTTGCTGTTTTTAATGCTTCAGAGGGATCCCTTTTTTCCAGATATTCAAAATGAGCAATTAGCAAGCATCGTATACATGTATACACTTTAAAACAGGAAAAATTCGTTCTCGTAATTAAAAAATTGTTTTCACTGCGTTGAAAAAAATCTGGATAAGGCGTTATCATTTGAAAGACTCTTATTCAAGCCATACAATACATTTACTCAGGGAACACTTTTAATTCTGAAATATAGCTCTAGGGGTTTTAATTAGTATTGCCTTCTTATAATTTAATTAAAAAAAAGGAAAGTTGTATTTTCAAAGGCAACTTATTAAAAAATAAATGTGTAATTTTAATGAATATTCAATTAATACGCTTATTCAGGGTCTTGGCTTATTATACTTATATTTTTCAGTATGTAAAGAGTAAGTAATCTTGAGTAAATATACATTCTTTACAGCTTTTATACATTTGTATCTACTTAACAGACACGAAAAATTTGAAACATAAACGGAAGACTGTATGTAGATATATTCACTCAAACTATTATTATTTACTTACTGAACAATTGAAACGCATCCTAAAAAATATTTTAAAAATCTTGTGTACAGTAGGGTATAAATGTAAAATGTACTGTAATGCAAATGCTTCGAATGAAGAAACAATCTTTTCAGTTTATAATTTCTAATAATCAATGTACCAGTAAAAAACTGAATACAGTATCAAAGTCATACAGGAACAACAATGTAAATGATGAATTTATTTGGATAATTTCACCCTTTAGTTTACAGAAGAGACCGGACCGGCGAATGATAACTCCAAAAATAACGCTCGGAAAACCGGTTATGGTACGTAACATAGGTATGGGTTTTAAAGTATGCAGAAACAGCAAAAATATATGGAAAAAATATAACGGTGTTTTTGCAGATTTATGATTTATTAAAAGGTAGGAGGCATTAATTTTGTTAATAAATTTCCTTTAGGGCTTCTTACTTGTCTGAATGTAAAATAAATGTGATGATTAACAAAGTTGTTGGCTTTCAAATGTAGCCGTATTTCGGATAGGACAGTAGTCCGAATGTGAATTTAAAAAAATACAGCAGTCAGAGCACACACTTGCTTTGAACTAAATAATAATCAGCATTTCTAACTTATTCAAAAGTCAATGCACTTTTTCATAATTCAGCTATTAAAACGCATCAGAATCTATCTTTTTTGAGGTAGAATCTAAAGTCTAATTTTGACTCTAAATATGCCTTATTCTCATCGATTCGTGCCTTCTCATCGATTCGTGACCTAAATAACTGTCTGGTATAAATACTTCTGCAAGGACATACACCATCCGAAAACTACACAAGTTTTATTAGACACTCGATTTGACAATTCTATCCAATCAAAATGCGTAATTGAACAGGTGTAAATGACCTTACCCTACAATCAGCTGGCGACCTAATTACCCTAAAATATTCGATATTAATGTTTTAATTTATCAAACACACTTACATTTAAGCCAAAAAAATATTCATTATGCTGTAAGAATTTACTTAAGACTTTGAAACATATATTGATCAGATCGGGCTGAAAATAACCATGCAAACATTTAGTGGTGTGAGCACCTATATTTTGATGACGTCACAGGGTGAATCGGATTTCACGAATCGATGAGTAAGCGTCCAGCTGAGCAAGACAGTCATGGTTGACATGTTCAGTTGCTCTAATCTTTAAGCGGTTGTTTTTAGAAGTAATTTAAAGTTTGTGAACTTTTAGATAATGAATTTATTTAACAAATGCACTAATTGAACTGTATGTATGTCTGATATTTGTTGTGCAAGTGCAATATTTCCAAATAAGAGTCACGAATCGACGAGAGAAAAGCATATTTAGACGTAAACCGCTGATTGGAAGCTATTTTTTACATTGGTAAAATTCGCTTTAATTCGCATTGTCGGATAAACATAAAACTGTAAGAAAGAAATGAAATGCGTTGTTTGAATGAAGGACTATTTTCAAGGTAGAACTCTCAAATGGTGAAATACACCAATAAACAATGTCTGAAACCAGAAAACTGTGTCTGAACTAGCAGACGATTGGCTATTCTTATCAGTTTTATTTTTATTAAAGATAACCGACAATTATATGTAAAATGGTTGACTGGTGGTATCTTTAACAGTTAATGTAGAAAAACCTGTGGTGTCAAAAGAATAAAAATAAAAAGATATTAATTGAAGATTATATTAATACAAAGAAAAAAGATATCAGACTTTCATTTGTGTAAGAATATTGAATTTTGAAAGTCAGAAATAAATCACAAAACTAGCTGTTTGTAGTAGCAGTTTAAAAACAATTTATTTCTATTGTTTTAGATTGTGAGATCAGTTTTACTAGATATTTATGACAGATCACTATTGGTTTTCATGTTAATTTGATATTCCTTGTTATATGTTATTTACATAGAGGATATTTGTTTGTTTTACATGTAAGATTGAAATATAATTTCACTGAGTGAACACCAGATGCAATATTTTCACGAGTGGCGTAGCCAAGAGTGAAAATATAATAGTTGGTGTTCACGAATGAAATATATTTCAATCTTATATGTAAAACAAATAAATTTTCTTTTTATTTCATGTTTTTTAAGTTATTTTAAGTATTTTTTTACTGATTTTGCCGCGTAACGTCGCACATTCTCCTTTGTGACGTCATCACATCATGACGTCACATCATCAATTTTTGAAATATAATTCTGTTAAATTTCTCTAATTTTGTTACATTTTTAACATGATGTATGGTGACATCAACTTTCTTTTCCTAAAGAAGCAAAATTTACGTATGACGGCATTTTTTCTGCCTGTTATTCCATTTAGTTTGATTTTCTTTTCATCCGCATTCAGATATAGTCCGCCTACAGTGAAAATTATATTTTATAAATTTCACTAGTGGTTTATCAGAATATAATCATCTGATATATTACAATAAAACACTGGAAAGCATGAAATAAATGGTTCAAAAACCCACTTTTCATGGGTGTATACACAAAAAAGTTGGAAATTCCAAATTTTTATAAAAAAGTGCAAAGATATCTCCAAATCATCTCAACTTTTTAGGCTTAATATGAATTTTAAGCTGGACTATTCAGAGAATAGTAGAACTATCCGAACCAGCCTATCCTACTCAACCTGGCATCAGTTTAACACTTTGGTTAAAATTTCGTCTTTAAAATTACTGAAGGTATTTCACTTGAAACTTAATGCAAAATCTCAAGTTAATTGGAGGTCACTATCCAAGATTAACTGTACTGGTCGAAGGACAGTATCTAGTAAAAAATCATGTGACTTTTGGGTTGCCAAGGCTGATTTGAAACAGTTTTTGGCATTTGAAATTGAATACAAATGTACAAATAGTATGTCTCAAAAATTTAGTTTTTTTTTTAAATCTTTCATGTTTTAGGTCAAGAATGTCAAACTTTGGCAGTCCAGATTTTGCAGCTTTAAGGCAGGCGGTTCCAGGACAGATGTTTGGACCTAGACATTCAAGTCCCAATATTGCTGGAGCTAGTAGTCCTTTGTAAGTGTTTTAGATCTGATTGAAATTGCTTGCATTTTTATGTAGGTCATAACTTTGTTATTAATGGATGGATTTTGAAATGATTTTGCATACAGCACGCTGATGCAAGATTTCAGTTTGTAGGTCAAAAATCTGGGTCCCACTTAGACTTAAAAGGATTTTTTTCATGACTGTGCACTGATTGCCTTGTATTGTCAATGATGTTGTTATTCCTGGATGGAGTTTAAATGATTATACAAAAATAGATAAATTATACAGAAACGTTTTGCACATTGAGGTGATGTGTCTCATGCAAAACTATGCCTTGTGGCTCAAAGTTCAAGATTATGCAAAGCTTGGAAGAAAAACATGTTCTTGTTCAAGGTAAAGCTTCAGGGGCATATGTTTGTTCACAATGACAGGCCTTCAATGCTTTTTTTTTGTTTCATGTAGCAATTAGTTCCAATTATAACAGACACCTATCCTATTTTTGCATGATCAGATGGAGTGTTTTCCTTTAGTGAAATATAAACATTATAATTATAATGACAATGTTCTTTACCCAAGAAGATTAAATAATAATTGTTTCAATTTAAGCCCATTCTTGGTAGAAATAAGATTATTAATTAAGATATTTATTGATTTGCTGTCACTTTTATATCAGTTTCATTGTATTCTGTCTGTTTTAATTTCAGACCACCAAATGTTGGTCCTATACCAAATGTTCCTCCACCTGGATATCCTGGTCCACACATGCAGCTATTTAATCCAATGACAATGCCTCCATTCCCAACTGGTACCCAAGCAAGGGCAGGACTACCTTGGGGAGCAGGGGTCTTACCCGTACAGGGACTATCCATGACTATTCCCCCACCAATACATTTTCCTAGAAGCATAGCACAACCTCAGATACAGGTAAGTCTGTCCAGATTATCCTTTATTATTTAATTTTACCCATGAAATATGGCGCTATATCAGTCAAATATAGGCTATTTCATATTTTGTAAAAAATAAATATGAAATATGAATATGAAAGTGGGCGAAGTCAAAACTCATATTTATTTTAGGGGACTTCTTTCGCCATTTTGTTTACAAAATCTGATAAATAACTAACAACTTTTTGTTGAATATTGATTTGAAAACTATCTAGAATGATAGAAAATGGTCTAACTAAGAAAATAAATCCGAACACCAATATCTTTAATTCAGTTATCAACGCTGTACAAACGTTTAAAGAGTTGTTTAATTGACGTCACAATGTAGCGCTAAATATCGCGTGCAAAACAAGACAATAATTATATTACTGCGCGCCGTACAATTGCAATTGCGTAGCTGGCAAGGGGGTTCGTAACCATTTTTCTTTGATAATGAAATTAAATAAAAAGGTTATTTTTTCGTTTTTTGTGAAATATGGTATATATTTTCACTCGACATGATAAAATGCCACATATTTTCACTCGCCGTACCGGCTCGTGAAAATATGTGGCATTTTATCATGTTTCATGAAAATATATTCCATATTTCACGCAAACGAAAAAATATCCTCTTAATATTTGTTGAATGGAACATGTTATCATGGTATATCACTATATGTGGGGTAGAAGAAGATCTCAATATACAAACTTATCTTATGAATTTTATTTTTCAAGAACAAATGTATTATCTATCCTGTATAAATTCTTTTCTATGATAAATAATAAAATTAAATTTGATTTTATCAAAGTGCATCACAAAAAAGCCATTCATTGTATTTGCATGATATTTCTTTCTTTTCTATACTCTGAAAAGCCGCAACTACTTTTAACTTGACTGTTTGCACTTGGTAGATGTTTTGTGAGCAACTTCATATCTTATAACCATTGAAGATATCCACTTTATGCTTCACACATGTCTATTCTTTGGTATTACAATTATAGGTCACTCTCCAAGAGCCATAATTCTGGCATGAACTTTGACTGAATTATATCGCTTTTGTAAGTTCTGCAAGTTCTATCTAAGCAACCACTGATTGTTCTTTTGGCTTCAGAGTTATAATTATAAGTAACTGACCAAAACTAGTCATAGATCTTAATTGAATCATAACCTTTGTGAACATAGAAATTTCTTGCAAAATCCTTTTTCTACCATCAAACACTGAAAATAGTTCAGCATGCTGTCCTATGTCTAGTTTCTTTAAGTAGCCAAAGTATTTCTTTTGTAATTTATGTATGTATTTGATAGAATCTCATTGTATTTTGACAGCTTCCAACAGCCAATCAAATTCCTGCTCAACAGCAAATTGTCCAATTAGAATCTAATGAAGTTATGTCACGGGATGGGGATAAACAAGATCATAGGCACAGACACCGACACAAACGTGATGATCGACATAGCCATCAAGAGGACAAACATCATGAAAGAAAGCACCACAAAGAGAGAAAATCACCAAAAAGCAGTCGCCATCACAGTCATGAACGAAAGAAGTCCTCCAGATCAAGGTTTTTTTTATTTTTTCATCATGGTTATGTATTTCAGTGCTTTCATGTTGCTGCCTGGCATTTAGCAGTCATAATGTTTTACTACTTTGACCTGCTGCTTAAGTACATGTATACAGTAATTAAGCCTTAACATTTTACTTGATACTTCGAATCATGCATCTTCTTTTCACATTGTCCTTCCTCGGCAGACTGTGTAACTGTTTTCTCTATTAAAACAACCATCTGAAGTAATGCTACATTAGTGAAAAGTCACTAGTTAAAAGTTTTAGTGTGATTTAAGGATGTAATTAATAAGAATCACTTTTAGATTTTTCATCATCTGTGTTAAATTCAATTTCTTTTTTCTCCCATTTGGATAGTCTGAAGTTTCCAACTGTGATAACAGTGTACAGGTTAATGAAACACAGTATACAATATTATTGTTTTTATAATGAGTTGTAGGTCACAGCATGCATTATCATATTTTCTCAGTTGTAACAAGTTGCAAAAAAAACAACAAGAGAGCTAGACTTTTAAATTCAATACTATATATTTGTGTGCCTGGCTTGTGTGCATTCTAATCAATTGCATTTATCTCTATGATGTACTTGCTATTGTTACATGATCTTACTACTACTAATCTGCACCTGCATTGCCCAACAAACATGTATAATACCTGTGGTTATTCACTTTCAGACACAGAAGTGACAAGAGTCACAATGATAAGAGTTCAAAATCAAGAAGAGATCACAGACATAGACGTTCTCCTAGAACCGACGATGATTTAGATGAACCAGTTGGCGTTAGATATGAAAGCAGAAGTGAAAGTGGTGCTGTCCTTATTGAAGACAGGGAGGGTGCTATACTAATGGAGGATAGAGATAGTGACTATGGAAGAGGTCAAGATAAATTAGAAGGTCCTGATCATGATGTTGAAGATGGGGAAATATATGACGATGGTCCATATGAAACAACTTATTCAGAGAATCAGAATATGGATGCTGGTAGACATGAAAGAAGATATGAAGACAGATATGATAAAGAAACAAGACATAGCAGAGATCGAGGAAGTAGTAGGTCTGACAGATATAGAGGAGACAGGGTAGAAGACAGAAGAGATGGTAGGCATAGAGAAATGGAGGAAAGATCTAGTAGACATAGAGATGATGGGCAATGGAGGAGAGACGATAGACATAGTTCTAGAGATGACAGAAAAGGGTATGACAGTTATTCAACAGTAGATGATCTTATAAGAGAGGATGATGAGTTTCGTCGGAGTTTAGATTATGAAGAATTTCCCGATGAGTTTGATGCTTACAAATATGCTGTTCCAGCAGATACTAGAGGTAATACAAGAACGGATAAATATTCAAGATTTGATGATGAGATAAGACATAGTAGTATTGAAAGAAGGGAATCTAGGTTTGAGAGGGGTCGTGGAAGAAGAGGTCAGACAGGCGCTGTGCTAATTGAGGACCGTGATGATGGGGCAATTTTGATAGAAGATCGAGAGCCTCCTAGTCGACGAGGGACAGTTTTACTGGAAGATGGTGAGGAACTGGATAAAAAATATGATAAAAGAAATAACAGTGGACATCGTGGTGCAAGACTCATTGAAGACAGAAATGAAAATAGAGGTCATGCAATCCTTCTAGATGATAGGGAGGACAATAGAGGCCATGCAAGATTGAAAGAAGACAGAAGAGACCATGGTAATCACATATCCAAACCTGTTAACAACAGACAGGAATTTAGAAGTCATGAGTCACATAGAGAACATACTGAAAGAGAAAGAAATTTGGAAAGAGATACACATTTTGATAGAAATAGAAGAAGTCACGAAAGAGGTAAAGGAAATGATAAGCGAGATGGGAGAAATACTGAAAATATTAATAGAAATCAGGATCTTTCTACAAAAGAAGCTGCCTATATTGGAGAAGGACAAAGGAATAATAGAAGGGAGTCTGAAGATTCTAGAAAGGATGATGGATTTGAAAGGGCTAAGGGTTTTGGAAAAGGCAGGATGCCTGGTAGAAGTGAAGAACAGAAGAGGAGAGGGGAGGCAGGTGGAGGCAGGGTATCCGGAGAACCAGTGGATGCACAAAGAGGACGCACCGGGGCATTGTTGTTGGAGGATAAAGATGAACCTTCAAGGTATGATCATATATCTGTATTGTTAAAGATACAGGTTTTACAGTTAAAATAAAATTATCTAGCAATGCCAAATAGAAAATATAGAAAACAAGTACATGTAGAGGCTTTGTTAATTCATACACTAGAAATATTGGACTTTTACTAGTATTGCGCAAGATTGTTTTGTTATAATGTTAAGAATGTTTTTGTTTATTAATGCTTATTATTCTTCTGTGTAAATTTATAGAGATGAAAGGCCTGTTAGCTCAGGAAGAACAGGTGCTGTGTTAAAAGAAGATAAAGTTAATAAAGTTGCTGCAGATGTGGGTCAAAGAGGTTCAACATTCCAAGGGCAAAGGTCAAATTCTAGGACAGATAGGTAAGCTTGCAGAAATGATACTTTTGACATTTCACCTTAGTGTAATAACTGATTAACTCTTATTACATTTAGAAGGACTTAACACATTACTGCACTAAGGTAACAATTTATTTTTGAATTTTGAAGAAAAAAGATAATTTATTTTTGCTTCATAAAACTTGAATTTTGTCTGTTTCTTCCCTTTCAGAAAACCAAATGTAGTTAAACGGTCACAAGAGAGGTCATATGGTAAGCAAAACAACAACAGGTCAAGGTCAAGTTCACAAGCTAAACAGGAAGTTAGGGTGAAACGAGAAAGAGTCTCCAATGAGAATGAAGAACCAGAAAAGAAGAGAAAAAAAGTTTGGGAACCAGGACCAAATGATGTCAGGTATAGAAATATGATAATCTGTATTTAATTTAGTATGTTGCACCTTCAATGCTGAAGAACCAGTTGAATGAATTCTTCCCTCCAGAAAAAATGAAAAAAATGTATGAAAAAACTATCTTCTGAAAATTACTTGTTGTGTGTACAAAATCAAAATCTTTTAATTGAGAAGCCGTTGGAATAGAAATTAATATCCCTCTATTTCTATGTAAATATTAGTATATTTCATTATAAACTATGTAAATAGTTGTCTATTTTTCTATTTCAGTGTAACAAAATGTATAAGAAGTGGAAGCCCTGTATTAAAAGATGACAATGATAATGACAGTAATCGTATAGCAGCCTGGGTAAGATGTTCACCTGCTGATCTCTACTTCACCAAAGATCCTAAGGTATGTAGCCATTCAGTTGTCTACTTTGATATGTATATTTTTTTTGTAATTTTTTGTGTCATAGTCAATACTTGTCATCACGCTTAGCTAGGGACAGCAGGAGTAGTTATTCAGAGGTCAGTGGTTCACCATGAGAGGCAAAGCTGAGTCAGAATGTTGGATATGAAGTCAGTCACTCGGGGAGAAATTGATTATTCCAGAAAAGCCATTAAGCTGGATTGACCACCAAGATATGACCAAAATGAGTGTTAAATAGAGATAAAAACCAGACAGTGACAATCAATACATGCATTAGTTGTTGTTAACAGCATTATATAGACATGTGCTGGCTTTAGGGGGTCTGTACATTAAACTAGAATTTTGCCAAATGTATTAAAATTAATTGTATTGCATGCCTCCAACACTGCCATTTAATCTGAGTGATAAAAATGTTTGTTGATATGTATATACTGTTTATGTACATTTGTTAACACTTATTTTAAAGGTATAAAGAGGGTTGCCCCTTGAACCATAGAAAATACCATGGTATTTGTAGAAAAAAAAATTAATCTACAAAATTATGAGTGTTAAGTTAAAACAATGTCTTTATTCTCAATTTTATTATAATAACATAAATACTATTTTTGTTTGCTGCCTATACATAACACTGGTGTAATATGTGGAGACATGGTTATGTCCAGAGTCAGTTTCAAACCTGTATGCCTAAAGCTGGGAGGCAAGGCACCTAAACCACCATGCTACTGCGTTTTACAAAATCTTTTACACTGTTAAGTTTTTAATTATTGAAATTCACTATGACCTCTAATCTCATTGTATTCAAGTTTGTATATTATATACCTAAGCTAATTTGAAAATCATACTGAAACAAAGAAATTTGTTTAATTATTCTGGTAGACTGGTAATATGGTGACAACAAAACGCATGCGTGACCTTGAACAGCGGTTTGACCATGAACTTGTACAAAGGGCAGCTATGGTGAGAGCTTTACAGGAACCTTACGAGCGTGAATTACCCAAACCAAACTGGAAAAATCAGTGTAAAGGCCATACTCATCATTGTGGTCACTGTGGTAAGAAAATACATAAATATGCATTGAAATTTTTTAAAGTAATACTTCATGAGAAATAAAGATAGGTACTAAAACTGAAATCAGAAATATAAAGATATAATTCAAATCAGAAATATTCTAATATAATTCATATAGACTCTATTGCCAATTTCTTAGAATTACCTATTATAGAGGGATTCAAACATACAGGAATTTTATTTTATTCATTTATTATTATTTGGTTTCTGAAGCGGACATATTTTTTTTCGTAACAGGAGAGGAAAGTGACTGTAGTTCATCATCATCGTCATCATCATCGTCCGAATCAGAGTCAGACTCGGAAGAGTGGTGGATGGAAGAAATGAAATTTAAACAAAAGAACCCATATAGGTTACATAATGAGATTTGGTACAACGACCCAAATGAGGTAGAAACCAATGCAAAATAGACTTTCAGATATATCAAAACTTTATTAACAAAATTGTTTGCCTCACAAAAATATCAGATTTTATATTGTAAGTAACACGGAGGGAAATAATTTATGGCCTCCAATTAATATGTAATATGTGACAAAAAGATTTAACTATTCAAGTGTTATAATAGAAAGACTACATTGTCAAAATAATTGTAATACATGTTTTACTGTCATTATAGAATAGTTTTTGAATACATTTATGTATAATATGCAAAATGACCCAATTTAAATTTATGATTTTTGTTTTCACAGTTGAATTATGGTCCGTTATGTCGCTGCAGTAACAAGGCTAGGAAGTTTGGTATACGTCACAGCATCTATCCCGGTGAAAAGGTAATGCTTTCTTGTCCTTCCCTAATATACTGTTTTTCTTAATGCCTTTTGAATGACTGTTTAGTAATTTAGATAACCATTTGTACCTCTTTTGATGTTTACAAATATGATACATATGATATATGATCAAATATTTAAGTAAGAAAGCCATCCCTTTTAAAATTATGTTTTATTTTCTAAAGATTACAAGTCATTGATATATTTTTGTTAATCCTTTGAATTAGGTTTTATTAGAGACTTAGGGCATACTAGTGTTACATTAATTGCTAAGCAATTGTACAAAGTTATTTTAAGTTTTTGTTAGAAGCCTCAGTGGCAGAATGGTTAAGGTCATCAACTGGAAGCCTCTAGCACAGTCAGCAAATTTGGGGTTCTTATATGAGAGCAAGCTAACTATCTAGCTTCTCGAAATTGCTTCTCGGAGTCTACTCCTGGTCATTCCTGAAATAATGCACAGAAGAGTACCCCCAAAATCTTCTTCCACCTGTTAAGCTTGGAAGTTTCCATAGGAACATTATAGTGTTTGTGTGCCTTAAAATCATAACAAAATTGTTTTTTATAAATTCCCATGAACAAGCTAATATTGTGAATCCACCTAGTTTTGTGTACATGAAATTTCGTGGTTTTGACACAAAGAATATTATCATTCATGGGTACTTAAATTCGTGGACTGTTTTGTTGTTGTTGTTTTTTAGAAAAGGTAAAATCTAAATAATGTGATGCAAAATATTCTTACAGCAGATAAAATGAAGTTTCATCGGATCTTCAATTTGTGGATTGACCTTTCTACGAAAAACACAAAAATTAGTTTCTCACGAATAATAATGATTTTGTGGTAACTGATAAAATATTGTATTTTTCAGCCTTTACCGCTATGTGATGTGAACAGTAACAACCTAGATAAACTGTACCATTATCGTATAACAGTGTCTCCTGCAAAAAACTTTATTGTAAGTGTTTATTACTGCTTTATCTATTTATTTTAAGATGATAATCGTGCATTCTTATTATTGTGGTTGTATAATTTCCTTGGAAAAATTAAAATGGTTTTCTTTGTATTCTATTCTTTACTTTTACAATTTTATTTGGTGGAATTTAGAATTATTTACAAAAATTACATACCGAGAAAACACAAAATAGGGACAAGTTAATTTGCTTTTCAGTTTTATTTCCTATTTTAAGCTCGACTATTCCAGCAAAGTTTTAATAACACCTCATCAACGCTATTTAAATATCAAGCACTCAGAATAGTCAAGCGTGCTGTCCTACTAACAGCTCTTGTTTAGTTTTTTTGGTATTTTAATGATAAAAAATTTAAGTTGTTAAAACTGAATGTTTGATACCTGTCTATTACAGATAAGTCAACCAACTGTAGTCATGTTTGATGGACATGAATATCTGTTTGAAGGCTTCTCATTATTCTCTCATAAACCCATACCAAAGGTGAGTTATTTACATTTCTCTACATCTGGGTTATATACATGTCTAGAAAGGATAGGTTTCTTAGTGACTAAGATGTTTCTTTGATGTTGGTTTGATTCCAACTGAGATCACTAGTTGTAACCACAGCTATATACATAGTAACATAACTACAGTATTACTTGTTCTAAATAACACTTGAATATATTGATGTTTGCAGCATACCAACATATTTGTATTGTTCTGATTCTTTTTTATTAGCTCACCTGAGCACAAAGTGCTCAAGGGTGAGCTTTTGTCATCACTCTGCGTCCGTCGTGCGGTGTGCGTCGTGCGGTGTGCGTCGTGCGTCCTTCAAAAAATGGCGTCAAACTTTTCAAACAACATCTCCTCCTAAACCACATGGCCAATTGCAACCAAACTTTACAGAAATGATCCTTAGATGGACCCCTTTCAAACTTGTTCAAAAATTTAAATTCCATTAAAAACTCTGGTTGCCATGGCAACCAATAGGAAAAACTTAAAAAATCTTCTTTTAAAAAACCTCAAGAGCTAGAGCTTAGATATTTGGCATGAAACATCTTCTAATGAGTGTCTACCAAGTTTGTTCAAATAAAAGCCCTGGGGTCAAAATTGGCCCTGCCCCAGGGGGTCATTGATTTTCCCTATATGCATAAAGTAAAAACTTAAAAATCTTCTTTTAAAGAACCCAAAGAACTAGAGCCAAGATATTTAGCATGAAACATCTTCTAATGAGTGTCTACCAAGTTTGTTCAAATAAAAGCCCTGGGGTCAAAATTGGCCCCGCCTTAGCGGGTCTTTGATTTTCCCTATATGCATATATTAAAAACTAAACAAATAAAAGCCATGGGGTCAAAATTGGCCCCGCCCCGGGTGTCATTGATTTTCCTTATATGTGTATAGCAAAAACTAAAAATCTTCTTTGAAAAAACCCAAATAGCTAGAGTTTAGATATTAAGCATGAAACATCTTCTAGTGAGTGTCTACCAAGTTTGTTCAAATAAAAGCCCTGGGGTCAAAATTGGCCCCGTCCCAGCGGGTCTTTGATTTTCCCTATATGCATATAGTAAAAACTTAAAAAATCTTCTTTTAAAGAACCCAAAGAGCTAGAGCTAAGATATTTAGCATGAAACATCTTCTAATGAGTATCTACCAAGTTTGTTCAAATAAAAGCCCTGGGGTCAAACTTGGCCCCGCCCCGGGGGTCATTGATTTTCTTTATATGTGTAAAGCAAAAACTTAAAAAATCTTTTTTGAAAAAACCCAAATTGCTGGAGTTTAGATATTAAGCATGAAACATCTTCTAGTGAGTGTCTAAAAAGTTTGTTCAAATAAAAGCTCTGGGGTCAAAATTGGCCCCGCCACGGGTGTCATTGATTTTCCTTATATGTGTATAGCAAAAACTTTAAAATCTTCTTTGAAAAAAACCAGATAGCTAGAGTTTAGATATAAAGCATGAAACATCTTCTAGTAAGTGTCTACAAAGTTTGTTCAAAAAAGCCCTGGGGTCAAAACTGGCCCCGCCCCAGGGGTGTCATTGTTTTTAACTATATGTGTACAGTAAAAACTTAAAAAAACTTCTTTTAAAAAACCTGATGAGCTAGAGCTTAGATGTTTAGCATGGAACATCTTCTTATTGGTGTCTACCAAGTTTGTTCAAATAAAAGCCCCTGGATTAAAATTGGCCCTGACGGGCTGGGGGAGTAGATCATTGTTTTTCATGTGTGTAGTTAAAACTTAACATTGTGAAACATCTTCTAATGGGTGTCTTCCAAGTTTGTTCAAATAAAAGCCCTGGGGTTTAAACTGGCCCCGCTCCGGGTGTCTTTGTACAGGTGAGCGACCTCAGGGCCATCATGGCCCTCTTGTATTTACTTAAAAATATTTAGATCCGGTTATAACAACATCTGTGATAACAGATAGCTTAATATACGAGTCAATTGTATATCTGACACATCAAACAAATGCCACTGTGGTCTTTATTGTTTGTTGGTCTCAGCCATGGACCTGAGTGGTTGAATTTTTTTGCATCAAAATGACAAAACCGGTGTTAAATAGCTGATAAACAACTGTTAGACTCTAACAAGACAAAATAAGGGAGATAACTAATGCTATTTTTTCAAGCATAGATTACTTTAGCTGCCGAAAAAAGTTTCACTTTATTGTTCAAGAATTATATTGTCCAGTTTTCAATAATTTAAAATTGGGCATTAGGCTGGTTTGTATTGTGTTTATATGTCATATGGGCTTTATTAATTATTCTTCAAACCCCCACCCATGTCAGTTTAAAATGACTTCATTCTGGCGCCTTTATGAATGAGTTACATACTTAAGATGACCTATTTAAGCTGCTTATGAGTTGGCACTGATATGTCTTTAAAAAAAATTTTATCAACTGATATGAATTAAACCTGTGGCTTTAGTGAATGTGAGATGTAATTTTAGCATCATGTGAAAGAAAACATAATAAGAACAGCAAATATCAATAAAAATGTGTTATTTTTGTTGCCTTAAAAAGACTAAAAAATACAGCAGCATATACATGCAGTCCCTAACCAGTGTTTATTGGCAGTTTCACATCATTTCTTTAGCTCAACTTTTTTTTTCTTATGCATTTATATATGATAATATTTTCTTAACATTGTCATTTATTTATGGCAAGGATTCATACTTTGACAAAACTAATGTGACAAGACAGATCTATTAAAATTATAAAAAGGAAATGTTAAGATTTGTTCAAGCATTTCTTTGTTTGCTTTTAGAAAAAGTAATTGAAAAAGTAGAGTGTTGCCCCCGCCTGGCAGTGGCTCTTGTTTCTTCTATGTGTATAGTGACAAAATCACAAAGAGTGTTAAAATTGAAATATTTGTTATTTTTTTGTGTGATAATTTTTGGAAAAGTACTGAAAAGTTCAGAAAAAAAATTATTCTGTTTGTCTTTACCCTTTTGCACAAGCTGAAGCAGTATTCAAGCTTCTACACGTTTTGAATGAGTTATCACGAAAGACCAGAAAAATAAAACAATTATAAGATGACAATTTTTATTCAAACTTTAAAATTCATGCTCTTGAATAAAAAGTTACATAACAGTATTGAACTTATAATATATTGTATTTGATACATGTTTTTAAAATGTAAAGAATATGTCTTTATTTCTATAAATGCAATAAATATAAATATTATGAATCAGTACTTGTTCAAGGTTGTTTGCTTTCTGATTCATTAAATGCATAAAGTGAAGCATAGATTATCTTGATAAAGACCATCTGTTTAGATGTTATAAGAGTTATTGTGTAAAATTGGAAATTATTTCATGCTTTCCAGTGTTTTACTGTAATATATCAGATGATTATATTCTTATAACCCTCTAGTGAAAGTTATAAAATATAATTTTCACTGTACTGGCATGCGAGCAGTTCCCATACAAAAATCATAGTTACCTAAAAATTATTTTTTATTACGCTCACTCACCAAAAAATTGAATGTTACACATCAATATTCAGCTCGTCACACAAATTATGGAAATTCCATCATGTTCTATACATAGAAAAACCCTTACTTATGAGGCCTCATATGGGGTACCAAATTATCCATTATTTTGTATGAAGAGAAGTAGTTCCCGTACATAAAATATAACCCATTATAATTATACCATGTTGTCATATCAGGCCTATTTTCCATTTATAATTGTTGAAGAGACCATTTTCCCAGAGCTAGATTGATGTTATTAAGGGTATAGAGCGTGGACTTAGATGCTGGTTTCTATTACCCGATACTAGTACCCCGATGTAATCACATGCAATGGCTTGCTTGTTACATAACATTTTACTCATTTAACCCATAAAGTTATTTAATATAGTGATATAAGTAAAAGTCTGATAATAAAACAGGTTTTCATCACATTGCCCACTTGTCTGTTCCCCGGATGGTATTAGTGGAAAACCCTTTAACAGGCCTCACATGTAAGTATTTTTGCGCATGCCCGCAAGGACTGAATCCCCCAAAGTTAACAAGGTCTAGTTTTGACTACGCACAGGTGAACATGATTTAAAATGTAACATTGTATACGTACTGCCGAATTGACACTTAGATTTTATCTCGTTTATGCATCTGCTTGATTTGATATCAATTTTTGAAGAATGCAAGTAAAGATTAAATGAAAAATACGGGTACTTTTTCTGTAATCTCATGCCAGTAGCCAGACTATATCTGAATGCGGATGAAAAGAATATCATAAAATGGAATAACAGGCAAAAATTAATGCGGTCCTACGCAAATTTTGCTTTTTAAGAAAAACAAAGTCAATGTCATCATACATTATGTGGAAAATGTAACAAAATTAGAGAAATTTAACAGAACTATGTTTCAAAATTGATGATGTGACGTCATGATGTGATGACATTATTAAGGAGAATTCAAAACATTACGCGGCAAAATCAGTAAAAAAATACTTAAAATCACTTAAAAAGCATGAAATAAAAAGAAAATTTATTTGTTTTACATGTAAGATTGAAATATATTTCACTGAGTGAACACCAGATGCAAAATTTTCACGAGTGGTGAAGTCACGGGTGAAAATAGAAAAGCTGGTGTTCACAAATGAATACAATCATATAATCAGCTTTCATTGTGACTAGACCTGGGACAACAATGATGGATCCTCTGAACGATTAAAGGAATTCCATGAGGTCCAAATGCCTAAAAACATAAAATTTGTATTTCTTACATAAAATAGCAGGAGCATTAAAACCAGAAAAAGATACAAAAGATAATTTAGAAATTACTCAAAAGTGAATTAAAAAATCGTATTTTGTGCTATTCCTAGCACAATTTGAGTGAAAAGCGTTGCAACGCTTATCAATTTTTGGTCATTTTTTAAATATTAGAATAATTATTCTTGGAAAACAGAGTGAGCTGATGATCTGATTTTTTTTCACACAAGTTATTTATCTAACCCAACATCAAATGGAACGTTGATCTCGAAAAATTTTTCCAGTTCCGTCATTTCAATAAACGTGAGTGGAGTCCCTTTAATCCACATGCCACTCTACAAGCGGACCAATTAACAATTCTCAAAAATTTTTTTTAAAAAATACAACAATATAGTTAAATTAAGTTAAACACTTTCATTAAACCTTTAATATGATGTACAGAATACCCGCACAGAACATTATCTTATCATTATGTTTATGTATCTTTCTTTACATCAAAAATATCTATGTAGTATGTCCCGTCCCTGCAAACGATCATCTTTGTTCTCTCTTGGTTACAGCATACAAGTTTGTAATCATGTCCACCATCCCAACGTAACACCTGTTGTATAATTTCTCCATCTGATCCAAACAGCAAGATATTATTTGATTCCATTCCACAAACCAGAAGGCCTTTGTTTCCACTAAGATAGTGACAGCCATATGCATGCTGTAACTGAATGCCATTGTATTGTTGAACTTCCTTTCCCTCAGTGTCTAGCATGATAAGCCCATTGGTTGGGTGTGTGACGAAAATTCTTGAACCGTCATCAGTAACAGCTAGATTTTTTAAGCTAATATCTAACCAACTATTTATGAAGCTGGGGCTTTTAAGCAAGGTATTTGTAACCTGTTTTTGCTTTATTCCGAACTCACTATATATGTAGATGTACGTATCACTGTCAGAAACATACAAATTGTCGTTTGCGTAAGCTAGGCCGTAACAGTTATGATCTGTGCTGAAGGAACCTGATTTTTGGATGTTATATTGTAACGAAAAATACTGAATTTCTCTCAGTTTACCTAAGCTTACTGCAATGCTATTGTCACTAATTGCACATAGTTGCCATGGTAAACCAGGAAGGTCAAACTGATTGGTGACCTCATACGTAGATCTGTGTAACATTTTCAGTTTCTTATTGTCATAGTCGCAAAGTACAATTTTCCCATTTTTCATGAAACAGCAACTTACTATACCTTGGCTGTCTATCTTCTTACAGTCTGAATCTACTTTAGTACACACTGTCTTCTTGCCTTTGATCTGAAATTGTAAAACTTTTTTCCCTCCAGCGGATTCTTGTCCAGACTGCTCAGCATGTTCACTTTCAGAATGTACAATAGTTTCTTTACTCTCTTTAGTCTCTTTATTAGCTATAGTTACATCAGCATTGGGATGGTTAGATTTGTCAGGTGCAGATTTGTCGGCCATGTTGATTTCATTATTGGCATCAGTTTCTTGTGCATATATTGGTCTCACTATGCCCATATCTTCTATTTCTCTAAGTAAAGAGAGGATTCTCTGATCACCTCTAAAATCAGGAACTTCCATATGACCAAGGTCTTTATCTTCATTTCCAATATAGTTTGCCTTGTCAGCAACTTCTAATCCAATTTTAGTACTGACAAAGGCCTGGCTCTTGTTAGTAGATGCAGTACCAATTTTCTTCTGGGCAGATTTCATTCTAGCTATATCTGCCTCTAGATTACTTATCTTTTTATTAAGCTCCCCTGTTAATGCTGCCATCTTTTCCTCAATTTCAGAAACTGTCTTGTCTTGAAGTTTATCAAGTCTTGCGTTGATTTCATTTCTAAATTGTGCAATATTCTCCAGTAATCTTTCTTTCTTTGCCTGGAGATCCTGTATTTTATGTTGATTTATATTTTGACATTCTGCCATGGTTGCTATGGCTGATTCTATCTTTGTTTGAAAACCTTCTTGCAATGAAGCAACATCATTATTCTCGACAAACTCAGGTATGTAGAAAATATCTCGGCACAACCTGAAATTTTAAACAATAAACGGTTTGGTATTCTGAAAATTTTGAAAAACTACTTTAAGAAAGTGATTGCAAGCATTTGACATTGTGTTTATTGCTAGCATTGTATGTTATGATAATTGCTAGAATTTGACAGTATTTCAAATGCTAGCTATTTACTTTTGTCTCATTGCTTGCATTTAACATAGCAATTATTGCTAGCATTAATAGTGAGGACATTTCTCTCTTTATTTCCCTCTTAGGCTTTGCCTATAAGTTTCAAGTGTCACACACCATATATAAATTATGTATTCATATATGAAATTATAGGTTGAATAAATCACATAGTGATGGTACCTTTATTTAACTAAATGTTATTTCTTGATTTTCTTAATATTGGACAGTTCCATGTTCATAGTAGGACAAGTCCACTTTATGTTTATAAAGCAGTGGAAAGGTTCATTTTAATGAATCATATTCTGCTAGGCACATTCTTCATTTATTGAGTGTTTTATTATGAAAATTTTCTATATTCCTACCTTTAAAGTGGCACTAAAAAGGAAAAAACCCTAACTGCACGGAAATAGAAAGTTTGTTTTATAACATTCATAAGATTTGTTGTTTTTTAACCAATCTAATGTCAGATCAACAAAAGTTAACCAATCAAGTCAGGCAAACGAGATTTAACCAATCAAATTTAAGGTGAACAAGATTTAACCAATCATATGTCAGTTTATCAAGATTTAACTAATCATTTTCCAGACTAACAAGTTTTAACCAATCAAATGTCAGTTAAGTAAGATTTAACCAATCAAATGTCAGTCTTACAAGATTTAACCAATCAAATGTCAGTCTTACAAGATTTAACCAATCAAATATCAGGATTCTTTATAATATTGATATAAATATATAGATAAAATTTTACCTATGATTTACACCTGTAAGACATACAGCACAGCTGACAGTATCATGGCTTCGACAGTACATTTCCACTAAATTATGAGGGTGCTTCTCACATCTCTCTGATGGTGTCGCAGAAAGTACTGTGCTTGATTTTTGCTGTAACTCCTGTATATTTTGAATAGTATGTCCAAATAGGGATGGAACGTCTTCATGAACTTTGACACAAGATGAACAATAGTGATCAATGCATTCAACACAAAACAGGTCTGCTTTTATATGTTTCTGTTTGTGTTTACACATTGTGCATAGAAAATCGTGTGACTCAGCAGAATTTTTCGTGTCAACTTTCTTTTCTTCAGTTTCCATTTTGAATAAATTAAAATCCTCAAATTATGTCAATTAAATTATTGTATATAATACTATAAGTATATTATCAGACAAATTTTCCATATGTAGAGAACTCTTATCTGACGAAAGTATGTTAAATGTTATGAAAATTAAACAGCAGTTTAAAGGTCAAAATAATTATTCCATTCCATCAAAAGATAACATTGACTTTTCCTTAAATCATGTAAATTTCAGTCAAGGTGAACAAGAAGTACCTGCTATTGACCGTCATTTCCTGAAATTATAGTCAGATGACAAAGTATATTTTCTGTAATTCAATCTGTAAAATTTAAACCACATCAAAGATTTATTATAAACACATGCATGATTACCCCAATATTTACCTGTTTCTAGGGTCTATTTTTAGTACATTAGTGCTTTACATACTGAATCAGCAATAGCTATTTTTAGCATAATTGGTATTTCCCATCTTCATTTTCTATTTATAGCTGACAAGATATTCCCCATTTTAGTTTATTCTGAATCACAATTTATTGTTTAATTGCAAGATGAATACAACTTTATGATAAAAATATATAAAGCTGTCATGATTGAGTGCTTGCATGTGAAATCTTTGCACAATATACATATACATTTAAATTGAAAAGAAGTAAAATTGAAAAATATAAAATGATAGAATAAAATAAAAGAACAATTGCACAAAGTTTGCCTTATTTAGAGAATGAATTTTCAGCCCTGTTTTGAGGAGGTATTAATTTACCATTTTGATTTTGTGTTTATGGTCCATAACTTCAATCTATTATAACATACAATATTATTTAAACTAATAGTATGTGGATGCATGTTAATGAGTTCTACCTGTCAACACACTCTTTTTTAAGGTCAAAAGTTCAAAGGTCAGCATCACTGGTTTCTGTAATCATAGCAAAGTTATCTCAAAGTGCACTTAAAACAGGAAGAAGTCTGCCCCCTTATAGACTAGAAAATACTTGGGACCAGGCAAATGTTAAATTTCATGCAATTTGTGTGTTAAATACAACTTTCTTAACTTGAATAGAACTTGATCAACTCTGCATAATGCATCCTTTTATACCAAATTTATGTTGACAGAATTTTCAATAACTTTGTGTACAAAATGATTTATCCCATACCAAGCTAAATATCCTTAAATATCATATCATCATCATATCATCATCAAATCGTCATCATATCATCATCATATCATCATCAAATCATCATCATATCATCATCAAATCATCATCATATCATCATAATACAGCTTGTCCATCCTTCAATCTGGACTAAACCAATTCATTAATTTTAGAGAAAATTTTAAAATTTGGATGTGCCATATGATCTTGATCTGTACTGGTGGCAATAGTATTGTCACTAATCGCACATAGTTTCCATGGTAACCCAGGAAGGTCAAAAAGGGTTATGTTTTATTGCAGATCTTTTAATTATCATATTTCTGTAGATTAGTCTTTACGTTTTAACATTGTCTGAAAAAGAAAAAGCAAATATTTATGTCAATTTTAACACAAAGAAATCAGATAAAGATACTGATTGTTACTGTAATAATGTTGTGTATATTTTCAGTTACCAGAATGTCAGGTGATCAGGTTCAATATTATTTATACAATACATGTTGTAGAAGAACAAGTTCCGGAGGTAAGATTATTTTAGTGTATTAGGAAATATTTAAACACATCGGACTAGAAATCTAATGATTGCTAGCCGCATGGGTTCAAAACCTGTCAGGGGCAAGTCTTTATTTCCTTGAGCAAGAAACTTTACACTTATTGCTCAGTACTGGTTGGTTTCGTGAACGAATTCAAAAGTGTGTCTTTAAGCTTATAGCTTCCTACACAATCGAACTAAAATAAATTCTGTATAAACCAAATATGTAAAGATGCAGTTCTTTTAGTGAGCTGCAATGAAGTGTATTATTTTCTTAAAGATGTATGTAAATAAACAAATTTATTATATACTTATAAATGAAATATACTGAGAAATTTTGATGAAACAAAATGCGTATTTTCATTTTCCGTTGTACTGTAAAAATTTATTTTTCACTGCAGTGAAACATATTATCCATATTTTCGCTGGTGTCTTTCCGTGCTCCTTTCTTCTTAATTTAGCCAATACACAAAATTCAAGGAGAAGTCGTAGGAATTGTACATGTAAGTCCAAAAAAGAGTATATTAAATAGAAAATTTAAGTTTTTCCTTAAATACAGGATTAAATTTCATCTTGTGATATATAAAATTATCATATTTTACTTGTGACAGTAGCCACTGGTGAAATATGATAATTTTCATATCACTCAGTGAAAATAAATCCTGTAATTACAGAACAAACTTGAATATCCTCTATGAATTCATTAAATTGAATACAAAGAAAATGTAATAATAAATTTTCTCTTTTACAGAATTTTTCAGTTCAGAGTTTGGACATGTTTACTGAATATTTATTTGATGAAATCCTTGAATTAGTGGACATTGACTGGCGAGGTCCTGGAGGTGAAGGTCACTGTAGGAGATTCCATGTCATGCCACGATTTGCACGACCTTTTCCAGGTATAATTCTAGAGCTATAGATTTTTTGTATGCTTGTAATACTAGAGACAGGCTTTTACTGTCAGTTTAGAGCGTGTTCAGACTGGATAAGTGGATTCTTCCAATAGACAGTTAATACTCATGTTATTACTATAAAGTTCCCTAAAACTAAGAAAGTAGTTCCTAATTCAAAGAACAAGTCCATTCTGCCAAATTAGATTGAGTCCTTGGTAGTTAGTTTGCAGATACATGAATTTGGCTGAAATAGAAATTTATTGGGAAGAAACATGTTTTTTGGTGCAAGATTTATGTATATTACTGTAAAGGAAATTATGGTGATTTTCCAGCTTTACTGGTAAAGAAAGACCTCAGTTTGCATTATTTCTGGCTATTTCTGGTTCTACCTGAATACAACCACTTACCTTGTGTAAGCTGGCTGGATAGCTTCTGCTCATTTTATAAGCAAAGTCTCTGGAGGGATTTGAACCCACTATGGCAAAGGATAGGTGGTTCATAAACAGCAACTTTATTAATCCTTATCACACTAAATATCATAAATGGACTTGTCACACTTTCAATCTGGACAAAACCATTAATCACTTTTATGGAAAATTACAAAAAATGTAAAATGTGGAAGTTGATCTTGATCTGCGCTGGTTGCATGGTCACCACTAGCAGGCTAAAAATGAAGAAAATTGACACAAAACAGTAATTGAGGATTAAAAAAAAACTTGATTGTCATTCTTCTATATTTTTATACTTAATCATTTAGAATTAGTTTTTTAGGGAGAAGGTTAACTGATATTTGAAAAAATGAGAAAAGTTCTAGAGAATATTATAGACTGCTGATTATCTAATGACTAAATCAAGTTATAAAGGCTTTCTAACATTTTCCATGTTTATCATTGTTGTAGTTGTTAATGTCAGTTTTTTTTTGTTTTTCAGAAAATGGCAAGGAGTTGTTATCAATGAATGATGTGCTTTTATATCTGCTAAAATCCTCAAAGTCATTACTAGAACCGTCAGAGTTACTCAATATGTATGATCTAGACAATGAGAACTGGACCAAATATGTGGACAGCTTTAGACATATGGTAGTTACCTGTCCTGGCAAGGTACATTGTTTGTTTTTTCTGTTTTATTTATTTAGGGAAAAACTGCAAACTTTTCGAATTCACAAATTGTGGTAAAATAACTAAAAAGCCTTTTAACTACTGTAGTCTTTTGAACAAGGATGCCACCAAGGCTAAAAATAGAAATAAGCTTAAAATGACATCTTCTCCTAATAGTGATTAAACTAAACAAGAACAAACATTGGGTAGTCCTTTTATTAAAGTTGCTCAAATGTTTCTGGTCTGATGAACAATGAATATCCCTCAAACCATATCTGCTGGTGAGCCATTAAGGACTACCTTGTTCTTACTTCACCACCAAACCATAAAAATATAAGCTGTGCCACGACAAAACCAACATAATGGGTTTGCGACCAGCATGGATCCAGCTGACCAGCGTGCACATCCTTGAGTCTGATCAGGATTCATGCTGTTCGCTTACCAACCCTATTACAAGTAGAGAAATTGATAGCAACAGCATGGATCCTGATCAGACTGCACGGATGCGCAGGCTGGTATGGATCGATGCTGGTCGCAAACCCATTATGTTGGTTTTGTTGTGACGCGGCTTAATTATCAATATCAGAATCAAGGATACGCCTTTCTTGATATGTTTGTAGATAAGATAATAATATACTGATTTATTCATATTGGAGTAATAACTGCTGTAACAGATGCTACATATGTGCAATCTAACCAGGTTCTATTCTGTTGGTAGCTCAATTTTTGTAAAGCTCAATTGTTGTTTTTTGATACTGAAATCTTTACAATTGTGAATAGACCATTCAAAATTCAAAGCAGGGAAAATTCTAACACAAATACAGCAAGTTAAGAGAAAATTTAGACTGTCCACAACAGTCTACACACTAGACCGGTTATATTGAAATTTGTCAGGTTTTATTATTACATTTGGTTTTTAATAAATCCAGTCTAGCTCAGGAGCTGTGTATATTTGTTGGTAAGTTTGATTTATATGACAGGCATGTATTTACTACAGCAAATTGTTACATTATAGAGACCAAGTTCTATTAGAATAGATCAACTGGATAGGTCAGGCTGTACACCTGGAGATGGCGAGTTAAAACTTCCCTTTATTATACATCATGGTGTACGGCCACCACAGCTTAGCTACGCCGGAGACCCTGTGTAAGTTTATATATCACTTCCTATATCTGCCTGTAATGATTTACCACTTCACGATTTAAACTTTGCTCACTTGGAAAAAAATGCAATGCAAACTAAACGGTGTCTTGTAGACTTAACACACCACCTTTATGTAAAAAAAGCAAAAAACAAATCTGCATTAAGCTTTTTATAAACATTCCTTTTACTGCCACCCGGGTATTAACTTCTTGTTTAAAAAAGGCAGTTTAAACCTCAAGTACATGTACTTCCAATGGACGACCTTTATTATAATGAATTTGACAAAATGATTTCCTATTTTTCTGAAATGATTAAGACATGTAATTTAAAACATGTTAATGATATTTAAATAAGAAAGATAACAGGTGAATGACGTCAATTGGAAGTACATGTACTTGAGGTTGAAAAATAAACTTTAATCAAAGTAAATCCATGTTTGCTTTTACAATGTACCCAACGGACTTTTCCATATTGAAAGCATGGCAAGTGTATTACACAAATATAGGAGGGTCAGGGTTAAGGAGAAAAAATGCGAGGCCTTTAGTGTCAACAATCATCAGACTCTGTACTTTCAAACTTGCTCTGTAGATTTTTATTATTTAACTTCACATCCTCAACCTTGGCCACTATTTAATTGAGCATGCAAATTTCTCAAATTTTCCTTAGATGTAACATATAATAGGGCCTATCTTGTCTGCTTCCTTTTATTGATTATTGTGTGTTTATTTCTGAAACAGGTATAAGAAGAAATGGAGAGAGTACATGAAGTTCAGACATTTATTGTATAGTAGGGCTAAAGTTCCGGATAATGAGAAACAGAAACTATATGACCTTGAAGCAGATCTCGAGAAAATAAGAATGAAATGGTATGGAATTATATGTATCTGAGAATTATTTGTGGTCTATATAGTTGTGATTATGTTCATCTAAAAACATTTCTTTCTAGATTATGATGAAATGTTGGAGGTGAAAGTTATAATGTAAACGTGTAACTGGTATAGTATGCAATGAAATAATCTGAAATTTGGGATTATTGGCCTGCCTTAGTACAAAATCAGACCTCATCAGTGAGAGAGAAAAAGATTTGAATCTTAAAAGCTATATTGTAGAAATAAGAAATAAATATTTGTAGGACACTTGAGGGTGAAGATAGTAAGTATGTTGTAGATGCTGTGCAAGAATCAGGGAGTCTCTATGGCCAAGTGGTTTAGGTTGCTAACTTGAACCACTTGCCTCTTCACCACTGTTGGTTTGAATTAAGTCAGGAACTTGGGATTCTTTCATGTGTGGAAGCTTTCTGGCCAGCTGTCTGAACGTTGGTAGTTCCACTAAGGTGCCTGTTTATGCCTGAAAGACTGGTGGAGAGGCACCTGTGTTCTTCCTATACCAGTTAAGCTTGAAAGTCACCATATCATCATTAGAGTGTTGGTTTGACTTTAAACCCAACACTTTATAAAAGGGAATAACTCTTTTCAGTATGTGTATTTTTAATACATGTACCATGAAAATGATGCAGCAAATGTTTCTCAGTGCATGCACCTTCATAAGGATCATTATGATAATGTTTAATGCACTGAAGGGCACCTGAGGTCTTCCTTCTCCAGTAAAGCTGGAACGTCTCTATATGACCTATACTGTGTCGGTGTGATGTAAAACCTAATCTCAACAATCAAACGTTGATGTTTCTTAAGGTTGACATATTTCCAGTGGTATAAATAAGGTCACATGATAATATGTGTTTCAGCACAATGAAAAGGGAAGTAACTATTGCAGTATCTAGTGAAGGATTTTTGAAGACGGGTATTAGAGCAGACATTTGTCAGGTAAAAGAGATAGTTCCACATTTTTACAATATTTACCTCCCTTGCCAAAAGTGGCAGCCATTTTAGGGGTCAATATTCTATATAATTGACAAAATATGAAAAAAATTAATATAAACAGCTTATTTGCATGAATTGTCAAATTGTTTAGTACATATGAAGCAAAGTATTATTTAAGCACCAATATGTAAAATATTTTTTATCAGTTTTCACGAAGATGATAGAATTATGGGAGATTTTTATCTTATCTTAAGCATAATGATATACATGTATTGGGAATGACAGGGGAGGTAATAATTGCTTATAATTTAACAATATAATTGTTGCGTAAAAGTTTTAGAAGAAAAGCAAATAAAAATATAATGACATGTTTGCAAAAAGCTTGTCATTATTCACAGAAAATATTAAAGCATTTTAAAGAAATAACAGACTAGCTCTTTAACCTGTAAACATAGGGAAAATAGTACCAACTTAATTAAACCATTAGAATGCTGGAAGTGATGTTACCTGTATGGAGGCATCCAGGATCTTTATAGTGTGCTGTTCAATTTATATTTTTTGGAATTAATAACCTCAATAAATGATACTCATGTTTCAGCATGCCATGATATTACCAGTATTATTTGAACATCTGAGATTCCATGAATGCCTCTCAGAACTAGAGAGGTCCATTAATTATCAGTTTAAAGACAGGTCACTTCTCCAGGTATGTAACCCAAATACTTTGATAGCTTATCATCCTTTTATGCAGTACAAAAATGCCTTTTTTTATGCATTTTATCACACAATAAAGATAGTGAAAGATTTGCTACAAAAAGCAAATACTGATACATATACTGTCGTTAATTACATTTACAGTAAATTTCTACTTTCTTTGCTAAAAGATGATCATGTTCATTTAAAGATACTTTTCTCAGGTGTTTATAAGATCTAAATATAATTCATAATTTTTCACAGGTCATCTAAAATTTGTCCATTATCTGTCACAATAAAGTAAAAGTTTTCCATTATTTTGCCGCAATTCATTGATATTTACATATTCAAATTGATAACATGAAACATATTTCTACTTACTTATACTTTTTATGCAGGTTCATTATTTTCCCTCATACTTTAACTATATTTTAGTTGGCTATGACACATAGTTCATACAAGATCAATTATGGAACAAATCCAGATCATGGTCGGAACTCATTGTCAAACTGTGGTTTCCGACAGCTCGAGTTTGGTGATCATAAAACTGTCACACAGCACATGAGAAAAAGAGGTGAAGTAATTTATGTGCCTATTTTGTTATTTCTATGATCGGCAATAAGCATATTATTTTTCTTCTTTTTTTTCTGGACTATCTGCCCTATGTACTTTAATACCGTTAATTTTATGCACCTTCATTAAATACTTGTTATCTAAAATATCTGAAATGGTTGATGAACACTACCCCATGATGCAGAGGGCACAGCACTGTTTGCTATTCAGTCAGTACTTATTTAGAATTTTATCCTCAAAAAAGATGCATGGTTTTGTTCAGATTTGAAAGATGAACAAGATTATTTATTCTTGCATAGCGAACTGGCTTTTCCGTGAGTTTTACCCATGTCGGAAATTTCATCTGGCATGGGGGTGCCAGATGAGTCACGTGCCAAACAACAACATCATTTTAGTGCACTTTATGAATGAACAGCGTTAAAATGACGTTGTTTTAGAAGGGAAATATGTGCATAGGATGACGTCATTTCGCCATTGCTATTAAGTTGTAATTTCTTACGCTATTGAAAGAAAATAGTTATGGATGAAATGACTTTAATTTCCATGAACATATATCATATTGAGGTCAACCATTTTAAATATGAAATAATATGGCAGAATATGCAAGAAAAAATATCTGACATATGTTTGCGGTTCGGATCAAAATATCCGTCCCTCGGGAACCCGCAACATATGACAGATATTATTAAGACATTTAACATGGCAAGAGTTTAACGATACATGTATAAAATTTTATTTATACACACAATGCAAATAAGTATAATCATGGATTATGTAGAAAGCTGGAAGTCTTTTTAAAAACTCTTTCCTAATGTCCACATGTAGATTAACAATATGGCAGATGTTTAGTAGAATTTTACAATTTCTATATAAACAGGTCTGAACATATTGTTGAGAATAATGGCTAAGATGGGTCACAAGGAAGAGAAGAGATCCGAAATACCACACAATGAGAGGCTGGAGTTTCTGGGTGATGCTGTGGTGGAGTTTGTTACAAGGTAGAACCTTGCTTCATGGTGTAGTTGATTTTATACAGGGTTTTATGGGATACAAACTTCTGTCTCCTTTATGTACAAAATGACTAATGCGTAGATCCCTTACTTGTCTAATTTTAATACACCCATAAACAGTTTTGATATGAACTACGTAAATCTGAAATATAACGAGTTGTTATGCCCCCACAGAGTGGGAGCATATAGCGTTGCACTTGTCGGTTTGTCCGTATGTCCCGAAATCTTGTGAACGCAACTCCTCTTAAACCGGATGGCAGATTTTGCTTAAACTTCCAGGGATGAACAACCTTAATGTGTAGATGGTAGTAAAGGAAGGAATTTTTGCTGCGGCCAAATTTTACAGAATTATGGCCCTTTGTTGACTTTTTCACTATTTACTATGTAGAAATTTTGTGAACGCAACTCCTCTTAAACCGGATGGCAGATTTTGCTTAAACTTCCAGGGATGAACAACCTTAATGTGTAGATGGTAGTTAAGGAAGAAATTTTTGCTGCGACCAAATTTAACAGAATTAACAGAATTATGGCCCTTTGTTGATTTTTAGTTTTCAACTTGTGGCACATGTTGTCCAAAAAATATTTGACCTAGAGTCTTAAGATTGACAGAACAGTGGCATCCGTGTCCTATGGACACATTTCTAGTTTCCCTTATCTTGAGTAAAGTCGATATCTCTTATGCTAAAACAATACAAATTAAGCCTTTTTTAAACCCCTAGTTTGTTGTGATTTAATGACTGATTTTAAGATTTATGACACTAAAGTATTTACAATAACTGTTAACTGTCAGACCATTTTACATACCATTTATATAGTGAAAAATGCAGCTGGTTATTTTTTCTCTTAAAACTACTGATGAGAAAATCCTGTTGTCTGCTAGTTTGGGTATTCTTTATCAGTGTATTATACAATAAGAATTTCACCACAACATATTTGTTAACAAAATAGCACACATTAATGTTGGTTGTTAAATCTATTGTTTTTCAAATAAAAGGTCATAGTAGGCATCTATCAATGGGACCTCTACAAAATATCAATTTGCATCCATTGGGATGCACTGAAAAAAAACTTAAATGTTGAAAAAAAAAAGTATATACCACTTTCAAACTGCAAAACTTTGTAGATAGACTTTGGAACATATCAAACCTCTGTGTTGGAATATCGCAACAAAAGTATGAAAAGCATGATTTTAACTTGAAAAATAATTGATGCATGTACATGCCATGTATATTTTTATTGTGGTGTGCTGGATTAAAATTCAATATTGAATCCAGAACATATTCCAAGTTATCAAGAGTATACAGTGTAACCAATATGGGAACTTTTGCATTATTTCCCTATAACATAAAGATTTACATAATATTCATTGCTGGACACCTGTTTTGTAATAAAGGAGCCCCAACATAATAAAACAGGAATCCCTGGGAACTCAAAATGTATATTTGTTTAAAACCCTATTTTATATTTTGTTAACCTGCTGAATTTATGTAATAGATTAACCCTGCCTGGAATTTGGAACAGTCTACTCAAAAGTATATGGTATTTAAATATCAGTTTATATAAATTGAATTACAAATAGTATATAACCAGGTTACACTGCAAATACAAACGGGCTGTCCTAGAGCTATACTGTGGGCAAAAGCTAATCTCTTAGGTTCCATCAGGACTGGTAAAGCTGTAAGTTACAAGGACATTGTTAAAATTATTAGGGGATTTTTTGAACTTTCATTGGTTCACTGTGACATCTTTATGCCCCTGAGTGCCTTATATCTTGCTAGTATCTCTGACTTTTAAGAGGTATATAGAAAGCTTTCTTGTCCCAGATATTTAAATGTCTGTGGCAGAGTTTGAACCTAAAACTCTGAGAGAGAAGTATTTGAAAGTTAATGGACTTGATCATGTTGGCCCATAAGTTTGTGTATGATTGTTGCATTTTGTTTTTATGAAAAATATAGCTTAGAATGGATTATTTCAAAATGTTCATGTAATTTTAAATTTGGTGTTTAAAGTATATTTCTTAAATCTGTGATATTTTAATGACTTGTGTGATATATTTTTATTTCAGTACACATCTGTACAACATGTTTCCGCAGGCATCAGAAGGTGACCTGACCTTGTACCGTGGATCTCTAGTCAATAATGCTCACCTAGCCATTCTTGCTGATGTAAGTCAGTTACATTAAACATTTCACATCTTGTTTGATATTTTAATTGCATCTGTCATATTCATATTAGTCTTATAATATTTTAATTCTCAGAAATGTTTTTGTTTATGTATTTGGCAGTGATTATGAGGATTTCAACAATTGCAATAGACAAAAAAACTATTTTAAAATTTTATTTTAAGTTTTATTACTAAGTTTGAGCACAAGTATGAATGATTGCTAATTAATTTACTGTTTTGTTTTCAGAAACTTAAGCTGCAAGAATATCTTTTATATGCCCATGGCCCTGACCTATGTCATGATAGTAATCTCAAACATGCAATGGCCAACTGTTTTGAAGCCCTGATGGGTGAGATACATTACATATTACTCAAATATTATTTTATATCATAGCGTATTTTTTATGTGATTAAGGTCCTTGACTTCAAACCACTTGCCTCTCGCTGCTGTTGGTTCAAATCTCACCACAGACTATTAATTCTTTCATGTGAGGAAGTTACTCAGCTAGCTTATGGAGAATCAGTGGTTCTACTTGGCATGTGCCTGAACACGAGGTATTCTTCACCGACTAAAGCTGGAAAGTTGTCATATGATCATTACAGTGTTGATGTGACAATTGGTTTGGTTTTCATTGGTAGGAATTACATTCTAGAACTGAAATAAGATAAGTATGCAAGTTTTGGCATGTGTAAGTGAAAATGCCATATTTTAAGCTCTAGTTGCAAAGTGTATAATATTTGGAACTTTTAATCAGTAATTATACCATATTTATGCCACTTTAGGTCCTAGATTGTAAGCAATCTATTTCATAGCTCTCCGAGTTGAATATTTCTTTATATTTTAGAAATACATGTACATGTATTTCTTTATGAATTACAGGTTATTTTTTAATCTGAATTTTTCATAAGTAATATTTTCAACTACATGTATATGAAATTATATAACCTAGAAATAGTTATCAGTCCTTGATTTTATCAATTAATATACATGTACATTGATATTTTATAGGGGCATTATATCTTGATGGTGGAATAGAACTAGCGGACAGGGTGTTTTCTAGAACGTGTTTTCAAGAGGAGGATCTTCTAGATACCTGGGTAAATTGTCCGAAACATCCTTTAGTAGCAGATGAGCCTGATGGGGACAGACACTGGATAGAACAAAGTCATGTTTTACAGGTAAACATTTTCATGAGAGGATATCTAATGAGATTCTAGGGCTGTCAGGATACAGAGGTTGCTTACTTTGAACTATTCATCTTTTGCTCCTGTGATCATTTCCCCTGTAAAAGGGTTTGAACCATTTCTTCTGAGATCATTTCACCACAAGGGTTCAAACAACTAGTCACAAGTTCTTCTTTAGTATTCTGAAGTCACATTGCCCAAAAAAGATTTGAACAACTTGCCCATTTCTTCTGAGTTTGTTTCCCAGAAAAGTTTTGAACAAGATGTCCCTTACTTCTTAGATACTGCGAATTCACTTAAATTCGTGGGCATGAAATTTCGTGGTTTTATCAGAAAGGGCATTTTCGTGGGTTCTTAAATTCGTGGATTTTCGTTTTCTTGTTAAAAAAAAATTCAGTAACCTAATGCAAAATAATCTTAAACTTAATCGCCGAACATTTTTACTTACAACATGTACATATCTTTACTTGTCACACAGCGCTTGTCAATAAATTTAATCCTTGCCTCTGGGCATAACTAATATAGCACAGTTACTGCCGATAATTGACTGCAATTAACACATGTATGTGACATGATATGCACCTCCATTGGACACACTGCCCCTGTAATTCGCCGATGTAAACATATTGCATAATTTATACGACACCTGACAGGTTTTAACCAGCGAGCCTGAATTGGTCTTAACATATTTGACAGTAACTACACGCAACGTCACAGCGACTGTGTAAATTTACATGCATATAAATTAATCTCGGTAAAAAACACGAGTACTGTATGTGTGGATCTTGTAAAAGTCGGTGGCGTCTTTGTTGTTGACGGAATAGCATTCGCACAAATACAGATTTAAATTCATATAAACTGGATCATTTAAAACGACAAAATAATGTAAAATAAATCTGTTTTAGAGATCGTATTCTTTTTTTATAGTTTTGTGTACTTACGACATTAATATCAAAAACTTTTTTTATATATAAGAGCAAACTGACAATTCTTATTAGCGCTAATTATTGCACTGCCTGGGTTCCCATATTTACTCGATTATGTCAAGTATTCTTGTTGACACATTCAAGTCCTAGTATACTACAACGATCAAGTACGTATATGCGACATTTGTGACAGTAAATTGCGGACATATAATCGAGTTTTCTTTCAAGTTTCTTAAATATTGTAAACGGATTTAATAAGTCACTAACCTGATTATCTGTCTGTATATACATCAATTTCACGAAATATCGGCCGGAAAAGAGCCGACGCATGTTTGTAATATATAGTATAGAACAAAGACTGGGTAAGAAGTATTTGTTGGGATAAAAGTTCGTGGGATCTTAAATTCGTGGATTGACCAACCCACGAAAACCACGAAAATTCGTGCCCCACGAATAATAATGATTTTACAGTAATTTCCGAAAAGGGTTTAATCAACCTGTCCCTTCATTTAGAGATCATTTCCTAAAAAGGTTTGAACAACATGTCTTTGTTTCTTAATCTTTTGATTTCCCCAAAGGGGTTTCAACAATTTCCTTTTTTTCTGAGATCATAACTTGTTCTTCATCGTTGTAAGTTAGATTTCAGATATCATGAAAGTCTATTATTGAATAAAGCAAATCGGCTGACTAAATGAAGATCATATTCTTATGTTCTTATCAAGAAATAAAAATTACAGGTGGGCTTATGGGTTCTGTAAGTTTTTTTCTCAGAATATGACCTGAATTACACAGATGGTTTGAGCAAAGGTACTCGTAATTAAAGCTATATTTAGAACAAGAAATAAGTTTGTTTTTCTTAATACCATACTATGTTGTATTTATAGAAACTGGTACAGTTTGAAGATGACATTGGTTATGAGTTTAGACACATACGTTTATTAGCTAGAGCTTTCACACAGAGAAATGTTGGATATAACAATCTTACATAGTAAGTACAGGTGGTGGTGTTGATTTTGATGATGATGATGATGAACATGATGATGATAACTAAGATAAGGTTGTAAACAATTATAATTGTGATGATGATAATGATCATGACAAAGTTGATGATGATGGTGATGATGGTGATGATAAAGTTAAACTTAATGAAAATCATTATATTTGTAATGATGATGATTATTATGATAATGATGATGGTCTGCTATGCAAGCACAAAAAGAATATCTTTATGAAACAGTTTTTTTTGGTTATTAAACTCAATATATTAAACTGTTAAATATACACATATTTGGTTGAATCTTACAGAGCATTCTTATTTTTATCATCACAGATAAGGATTTATGAAGAAGAAAAAAAGTTGAGATATGTACATTTGTTGTACTTTTTTGTTTGTTAATAGGTTTTAGAGAATATGTTTTCAGTTGCAAGTTCTTAAAAATGATATAACAATTATTGAAAGCATTATTATAATATGAACAAGTTTCTATGGTATCTGTGCATGTATTAAATTTATTTCAGTGGACATAATCAGCGTCTAGAGTTCCTGGGAGATACAATAATGCAGCTGATCTGTACAGATTATCTCTTCAAACATTTCCCAGATCATCACGAAGGACATCTTACTGTATGTTTAGATCATTAACCTTTTACTTACTGACTAAGATATTGTGTTACGGTTTTGCCCTGTATTGCATTTAGGACAATCCATTTTGAATTAAGTTAAGTGTGTTATATCATGTTTAGCTCCACCATTGGAAGGATAGGGAAAGCTATTGTACTCATTTAGGTTTTGGCTTCGGCATCACACTTTGATTAAGTTATTGAGTGCAGGTTGCTATCTCCAAAAGTACTGAAGGGAATTGATTGAAACTTCACAAACTTTATTGAAAGCATAATTGGAGATCAATTTCCAAGACCCATAACTATAATGGATTTTGACAGAATTATGGCCTTTTTTGAACTTGATATTTTTTATGCCTTTCACCTGGGAAGGGCATATACATTCATCTGTTGACTGACAAAACAATGAAATATATGGGCATCAATGTCCTTAGGGCACCTTTCTCATTAATACATTACATCTTTTTTCAGTTGTTAAGAAGTTCATTGGTAAACAACAAAACTCAGTCAACTGTTGCCACGGAGCTAGGAATGCCAGACTTTGTCATTAAAGTGAATATGACAAAAGCTGAGAAACCTCTCACCAATATAGATCTGAAAACTAAAGAAAAGGCTGATCTGCTCGAAGGTAACACTTTAGTTAAAACTTAACTATAGAACAATATAACACAATGTTTATTTGTTTTTTGAAAAGCGCAAAACTCTTTAATAATACAATGTTTGTTGGTGTTTGGATGGATTTTGTCATACTTACACCTAAATGCCACATGACACATTTCCAGCTGTGCTGGTGTTAGCCTCAGGTGCCCCTATGTACATAACTTCAGACAGGGCCAGGCATCTGAGTAGAACCACCAAACTTCTTCTGTGAGCTAGTAAGCTGGCTTCCTCACATGAAAGAATCCAAAGTCCCTGACAGAGTGTGAACCCACATTTATGTAGATCATAGCTCATTTAATTAACAAGTAGTTGGTACTACTTAGTTTCATTTAAGTAGTAATGAAAACAAGTTAATGTTTTAACTGGTTACTAAAATATATTTAAGTATATTTGTAGTATGAATAAGAAAAAGGTGGTATTATGTATACTGGGATATTGTTTTCACTACAGTTGATATCCTCTATGTATTTTCAGCATTGTATGGTGCCCTGTATGTAGATGGTGGCCTGGAACCATGCCAGATACTAACAGATATATGCTTCTTTCCTAGATTAGAGGTAATATTTCATGAATTTAGTCTTTCTTGATATAGTAGGTAAAAGATTTTATTATAGTTAGTATGGCACTGTATATGAACATGATTAATTTATATTTTTCCACACATGAAAAAAGCAACTGCAGCTTGGTGATTTACAATTTGTTCTGTTTATCATTTTACTCTTTATGAAACCCTGAACCAGCTGGACTTGTCACAAAAAGATTTCAATATCAAAATACAATGTACATATACTGTGCTACCAACAGTATAGAGCCTAGTTTAGAGTATAGACAGTTTTACAGACTGGACTGGCTCTTTTCTGGTGGCAAAAGCTTATCACTTTCAGTTCTAGGGAAAATATATACTTTTTGGGATGTAGATTAGGGATGAATTTTGGCACTAAAAAGCACTGAAATTAGATTATTGCCGGGATTAAAGCTCATGTCAATATAAATAAAATGTCATTTTTATATTGATGATATTTTATGTGACAATGTTCCAAATTTGTAATAAAGGAATATACATATACAGTGTAACTTCCGAAAACCGAACACCCATGGGACTTGTCAAAAAGTTCGGATTTCAGAGGTTTCCGGAATTCAGAGGTTTATGATAATGTGGACAAGACTAAGCCACTTAATATCACTAAATGTCAAGGTAGATGTGGCCATTACTGTAATATCATATATAATAGTCTTTTAATCAAGATAAAGATGTGAATGAAAAGAATACATTTTTACCTTACCTGCAAATGCTTTTGAATTTCTATCAGTTTGTAGAAATGTTTTTAATTGCATAAACTTACATATCGTCCGATGCTAGTTAATTATGTCTCCCCCACCTCGGGGGGAGACATATTGTTTTTGCCCTGTCCGTCAGTCCGTCCGTCCGTCAGTCCGTCCGTCAGTCCGTCCGTCCATTCTTCTTTTCCGGACGATAACTAGAGTTCCTTTTGACCTACAGCCCTCAAACTTCATAGGATGATTGGTCTTATAGAGCTGATGATCCCTATTGTTTTTGGGGTCAGTAGGTCAAAGGTCAAGGTCACACTGACCGTTGGTCAATTTCTCGTTTCCGGATGATAACTAGAGTTCCTTTAGACCTACAGACCTCAAACTTCATAGGATGATTGGTCTTATTGAGCAGATGATCCCTATTGTTTTTGGGGTCAGTAGTTCAAAGGTCAAGGTCACAGTGACCGTTGGTCAATTTCTCGTTTCCGGATGATAACTAGAGTTCCTTTTGACCTACAACCCTCAAACTTCATAGGATGATTGGTCTTATAGAGCTGATGATCCCTATTGTTTTTTGGGGTCAGTAGTTCAAAGGTCAAGGTCACAGTGACCGTTGGTCAATTTCTCGTTTCCGGATGATAACTAGAGTTCCTTTTGACCTACAGCCCTCAAACTTCATAGGATGATTGGTCTTATAGAGCAGATGATCCCTATTGTTTTTGGGGTCAGTAGGTCAAAGGTCAAGGTCACAGTGACCGTTGGTCAATTTCTCGTTTCCGGATGATAACTAGAGTTCCTTTTGACCTACAGCCCTCAAACTTCATAGGATGATTGGTCTTATAGAGCTGATGATCCCTATTGTTTTTGGGGTCAGTAGGTCAAAGGTCAAGGTCACACTGACCGTTGGTCAATTTCTCGTTTCCGGATGATAACTAGAGTTCCTTTAGACCTACAGACCTCAAACTTCATAGGATGATTGGTCTTATTGAGCAGATGATCCCTATTGTTTTTTGGGTCAGTAGTTCAAAGGTCAAGGTCACAGTGACCGTTGGTCAATTTCTCGTTTCCGGATGATAACTAGAGTTCCTTTTGACCTACAGCCCTCAAACTTCATAGGATGATTGGTCTTATAGAGCAGATGATCCCTATTGTTTTTGGGGTCAGTAGGTCAAAGGTCAAGGTCACAGTGACCGTTGGTCAATTTCTCGTTTCCGGATGATAACTAGAGTTCCTTTTGACCTACAGCCCTCAAACTTCATAGGATGATTGGTCTTATAGAGCTGATGATCCCTATTGTTTTTGGGGTCAGTAGGTCAAAGGTCAAGGTCACAGTGCAGTGGGGGAGACATGCGCTTTTTTACAAAAGCATCCTCTAGTTAATTATTACATCAAATGCAATAAAATCCCTAAAGATGTTCGATGCATACATTGTCATATTAATTGTCATTTAATCTGCTAATAAACACTTCAAATTAACTGACCGCCGTAAATTACTTTGGTTAACTGCATCACTTCAAACATACAATTTCACAGTTTGTGATTTTAACGCGTGTCAAATGACACGATCACCGCTAATTAGTTAACAATCGATAGGGAGATTAAATCTTCCTGCAGGGTAAACATTCTCGATTTACAATGTATTTCACACCTTTGGATATTTCCGGTTTTTGGAGGTAAAATTGCATTGATTTGACTCTAATTTTACGAAAATATCGTCCGGAATTCAGAAGTATTATATTAATAGAAAAAAGAAGAGAAAAAATCGGGACCAAAAAAATTGTTCGGTTTTTAGAAGTTTCCGGATTTCAGAAGTTCCGGAATTCGGAAGTTACACTGTATTGAAATTGAGCATCTTTCACAATTAAATAAGCTTCTTATTTTTGAGAGAACATTTAATCTATACATTTATTATAAATATATTTTATCACATTTTCAGGACTTTATAGCAGACCAGGAATGGAATGATCCTAAGTCGCAGCTACAGCAATGTTGTCTTACATTACGAGATATGAATGATGACAGCCCAGATATACCCATTTACAAGTACAATTTTACCTTGATCTTCAGCTTTGTCCACATTTTACATGCATTTAGTTGGTTGTTTATAAACTTTTCCAGTGTTCACAATTTCATGCAAATAAGTTTATTGATTATCAAATTGCTACACTGGGAAAATAGTTCTGTTTATGATACTGTTTATAAGGAAATCACCTTGCAATTTCTAGAAAAAGCGGTGATAAAGTTTTTGCTGCTAAAATTGGAAATGTCTATGGTTTTAATAGGCATGATATTAAGTTGTTCATGCCCCCTGTCCTATAAACACATTTCTGGTTTAAAGTAACCTGTGTTGTTTACAGTTACATTTATTTTATCATGTGGATAAAAAGGAATTATGAATTCATTGTTCTTCATTCACAAGCTAATTGAAAATGGAATTGAATATAAGATTTTTATTTGCTAATAGGAAGAGAATTAATAAAAACATTCTGTACTACATTGAATGTATAGACATAAATTTCAAGATGTCACATCAGACATCATGTGATGTGTTAACATTTCATTCTTGCTGAACATTGATGGTTCTACTCAGGTGTTTGGTCGTACTAGAAATAATGCACGTAAGGGCACCTGAGGTCTTCCTTCACCAGTAAAGCTGTAAAGTGGCCATATCATCTATACTGTATTTGTGCAACATAAAATTCAACCCCCCAAAAAGCACTTCATTTTATGATGTGCACAAATTCTGCAATAATACATCAATTACATTGTATATTTGTTTAAAGAGGAAACAGAGTGATGGATGTTAATGATTTATATTAATCTTTTATCAGTTGAATTTGTAAAAATCATTTGCTATACTTTGAATTATCAGGGTTCGTACAGTCTTAAAAAGTGCTTTAATTTGAGTCCCTTTCTTAAAAAGTGCTTAAAAATGTAAAACAGTGCTTAAAAGTCCTTGAATTTGATTACTGTCTTGAAAAGTGCTTAAAAAGTGCTTAAATTTGCTGAAAATATGCTTGAAAATGATTGAATGACATAGTATTGATAAAAATCAACAGTCAACAAAATTTTAAAAAAGGATTTAGTATTAAAATCAATTAAATGTTTGCTCAACGTTACAGTTAGTGGACAAATTGCAGTTGTTTTGAACTAATTTGTTTTTGATGCAACCTTTGTTATTCTTCTATTAAACCTTAAAATTTTGGCCAGAAAATGTGTATAATTCAAGAAAATATGGTAAATAAACTATCCTTCTTAGGTTGATATATGTGCAACAAATGTGCTTAAAAAATGGGAATACATGCTTAAATAGTGCTTAAAAGTCCTTGAATTTTGGCATTGGATGTCTGTATGAACCCTGATTATAAATTCAATTAAAATTTTGATGAGAATTATTATAAAGGCAAACTTTACATTGACAAACATTGACTTACATTTGAGCCGCGTCACGACAAAACCAACATAATGGGTTTGCCACCAGCATGGATCCAGACCAGCCTGCGCATCCGCGCAGTCTGATCAGGATCCATGCTCTTCACTTACAAACTCTATAACAAGTAGAGAAACTGATAGCGAACAGCATGGATCCTGATCAGACTGCGCAGATGCGCAGACTGGTCTCGATCCATGCTGGTTGCAAACCCACTATGTTGGTTTTATGTGACGTGGCTCATTTTTTCTTTATATAAAAGGGTTATCAGGAAGTATGGACCAACAAATCTACGGAAGTATATGGTAGCAGTGTATTTCCGAGAAAAGAGGCTCGCAGTGGGTGTGGCGGGAAGTAAACAGCAGGCCGAGATGGTGGCAGCAGAAACTGCTTTAAAAGAATACCAAGGTACGTAATACAAATCATTGTTTTTTTATGGAAACTATCAAAGCTATTCATTCTAAACTTTATACACTTTTTCATTAACAAAATTACCATATCCCAGGGGCAGATAATCCTTTCGTGTTATTTTTAAAGTTATTGCCACTTTCCCTCCTTAGATTTTTTTGCCCCTGTTTAATGTTTTGTTCATTTTTAGCTCGACTTTTCTATGAAAAGGGGAGCTATCCTACTCGCCCCGGCGTCGGCGTCGGCGTTGGCGTCACACCTTGGTTAAGTTTTTCGTACCACCCCACTTTATTTCAGAAGTATTACAAGTATGGCTTTGAAACTTACCATACTTGTTCACCATCATAACCTCCATCTACAGACAAGAGTACATAACTCTGTCAAGGTTTTTGACAGAATTATGGCCCTTTTTAGCTCGACTTTTCTATGAAAAGGGGAGCTATCCTACTCGCCCCGGCGTCGGCGTCGGCGTTGGCGTCACACCTTGGTTAAGTTTTTCGTACCACCCCACTTTATTAGTCCCCTACCGGTTTAACCGGAGGGGACTTTAGGTTTACCCTCCGTCCGTCTGTCCGTCTGTCTGTCTGTCTGTCCGTCTGTCTGTCTGTCTGTCTGTCAGTCTGTCAGTCTGTCAGTCCGTCCGTCCACAAAACTGGATCCCGCGATAACGCAAAAAGTACTGAAAATATTTTTATGAAACTTGATATATGGTTGGTTGGCAGTATGGAGATTATGCACGTCTTTTTTTTTTCTTCCTATGTTGAAAATTCTGGTTGCTATGGCAACAAATAGTCTGAAAATATGGCAAATTTAACACATAAACTGGATCCAGTGATAACTCAAAAAGTACTGAAAATATTTTTATGAAACTTGAAATATGGGTAGATGGCAGTCTGGAGATTATGCACATCTTTTTCTTTTCTTCCTATGTTGAAAATTTTGGTTGCTATGGCAACAAATAGCCTGAATTTCAAGATTTCTGATTTAAATTTTTCAGCTTTTTCACTATATGTTCTTTATTTCTTAAGGTGTTTACTTCAAACTTTAAATATAAGTTCCTGGTCATCAACCACATCATATGTGACAAGGTTTATAACTCTAGCACAAAAAATATCAATATTACCTCCCTTGAACTTAGATTTTTTAGGGGAAAAAATGTTGTCTTTTTTAAATAACTTCTTTATTTCCTAATGTATCTACTTCAAACTTCATATATATGTTTCTTATTATCACTCGACATTTTTGAGAAGGTTAAATACTCTAGCAAGACTATTTCCAGAATTATGTCCCCCTTGAACTTAGATTTTTTTCGAGAAACTGGTATTTTCACTCCAACTTCTTCATTCCTTATAGGATTTACTTTAAAATCCCACATCGTAATAATATGACAAGGTTGTATAAACATAATTTCCTTACTAAGCATGGAAACTTAACACATTACTGTGATATAGACAAACTTATTTTATTATGTTTTGTGGTCGATATTTTCAAATACAGACTTCATCCTCAAATTCATTATAAATGGCAATACACAGGAGTGTATGACAATTAAAGAACTTTTTGAGGGACCGGTAGGGGACTACTGTATTGCCCGCAATACTATCAAATGCTTGTTTCAGAAGTATTACAAGTATGGCTTTGAAACTTACCATACTTGTTCACCATCATAACCTCCATCTACAGACAAGAGTACATAACTCTGTCAAGGTTTTTGACAGAATTATGGCCCTTTTTTGACTTAGAAAGTGTATTGAGCTTGGTTAAGTTTTTTGTACCACCTCACTTTATTTCAAAACCATTGGAGGTATTGCTTTGAAACTGACCATACTTGTTTACCATCACGACCTTCATCAACAGACAAGAGGACATAACTCTGTCAAGGTTTTTGACAGAATTATGCCCCTTTTTGACTTAGAAAATACATTGAATATGGGTAAAATCCACTTATTGCCTTAACCCTTTGAGATATTGCTTTGAAACTTTTAATGCTATTTCACATCATTACCCCCATCTGTACGCAAGAGAAGGTAACTCTGTCAAGGATTTGTTTAATTTGTTTATAATACTTTCACATACAAAGTCAAATCTATATATTATGCTGATTGTACAAAAATATACTGCTTCCTTGGCATAGATTTCTTGAAAAATTATGTTATTATGTCATTTACCAAGGTGTTCTGAGTGACGTAAAAATACCTTATTCTCTCAAAGTGGGTTTAATACTATTAAATTTATTTAAGGCTCAACTCAGTTTTTTTTTCTTTCTTACCAGCCCTCTTTTGACTTAAACATTTCAAACTTTGCTGCAGTGTTCAAGGGTATCACACAATTCAGTAAAATAATTCTTCACTAAATATCTTAATGCTCATGGCCATTGTTCACTTTAAAAATACAGAGATTCTTGTATTGCCTTTTACTGCAAAAACTTTTTTTATTGGCAAGCAATAAAAAAGTCGAGCGCGCTGTCTTACGGACAGCTCTTGTTTGACTTAGAAAGTGTATTGAGCTTGGTTAAGTTTTTTGTACCACCTCACTTTATTTCAAAACCATTGGAGGTATTGCTTTGAAACTGACCATACTTGTTTACCATCACGACCTTCATCAACAGACAAGAGGACATAACTCTGTCAAGGTTTTTGACAGAATTATGCCCCTTTTTGACTTAGAAAATACATTGAATATGGGTAAAATCCACTTATTGCCTTAACCCTTTGAGATATTGCTTTGAAACTTTTAATGCTATTTCACATCATTACCCCCATCTGTACGCAAGAGAAGGTAACTCTGTCAAGGATTTGTTTTAAAAATTAAGGCCTTTTCACATACAAAGTCAAATCTATATATTATGCTGATTGTACAAAAATATACTGCTTCCTTGGCATAGATTTCTTGAAAAATTATGTTATTATGTCATTTACCAAGGTGTTCTGAGTGACGTAAAAATACCTTATTCTCTCAAAGTGGGTTTAATACTATTAAATTTATTTAAGGCTCAACTCAGTTTTTTTTTCTTTCTTACCAGCCCTCTTTTGACTTAAACATTTCAAACTTTGCTGCAGTGTTCAAGGGTATCACACAATTCAGTAAAATAATTCTTCACTAAATATCTTAATGCTCATGGCCATTGTTCACTTTAAAAATACAGAGATTCTTGTATTGCCTTTTACTGCAAAAACTTTTTTTATTGGCAAGCAATAAAAAAGTCGAGCGCGCTGTCTTACGGACAGCTCTTGTTTGACTTAGAAAGTGTATTGAGCTTGGTTAAGTTTTTTGTACCACCTCACTTTATTTCAAAACCATTGGAGGTATTGCTTTGAAACTGACCATACTTGTTTACCATCACGACCTTCATCAACAGACAAGAGGACATAACTCTGTCAAGGTTTTTGACAGAATTATGCCCCTTTTTGACTTAGAAAATACATTGAATATGGGTAAAATCCACTTATTGCCTTAACCCTTTGAGATATTGCTTTGAAACTTTTAATGCTATTTCACATCATTACCCCCATCTGTACGCAAGAGAAGGTAACTCTGTCAAGGATTTGTTTTAAAAATTAAGGCCTTTTATCGACTTAGAATTAAATTTATTTAAGGCTCAACTCAGTTTTTTTTTCTTTCTTACCAGCCCTCTTTTGACTTAAACATTTCAAACTTTGCTGCAGTGTTCAAGGGTATCACACAATTCAGTAAAATAATTCTTCACTAAATATCTTAATGCTCATGGCCATTGTTCACTTTAAAAATACAGAGATTCTTGTATTGCCTTTTACTGCAAAAACTTTTTTTATTGGCAAGCAATAAAAAAGTCGAGCGCGCTGTCTTACGGACAGCTCTTGTTCAAAAACTGTTTACAATATATAATCACATTTAACTTATACACTATCAAAATTTGATTGTTAAACATGCAATTCATTTTTGCTCAGTTATGCTCCTTTTTGCCTTAGAATTTTGATACTGTAAATTACTAAAAAGTTTTCAATTTTTTTTCACTTTTAATAATTACTTGTTCACCATCAGTAATAAAATGCAGATAACACTGAAAGTCATTTTGTTTAATTTTTTTTTTCTTTTTGACTGTTTTACCTTATTTTCTCAAAGCCATCACAGATATTTAACTACCAGGTATGCTAATTAGTCAAAATTAGTCTGAAATGGCAAAATTTTAGCTGTGCCAAAAATGGCTTATTTTACAGCATCACAGTGCTAAAGATATTTTTTTTGTCTTTACATTTTTTGTGGCACTTAAAATTATGGCTCCATTGATTTATTGGTATTTTCAAATAACCAGGTTATCTTTGATATATATATATTTTTGTTTTTTATTGTTTTTTTGTTTTTTTTTCAGGATTATTCCACAGAAGTGTATACCCTTCAAGAGCCAAAAATAAGGCTGTGATTGCAGCATTTAGAAAAGAATTCCAGCATGAGAAACAACTCCAATCATCTGATGTAGACACAGCAAAAAATTGACTCTTTTTGTTGACATTTGTATAAAAACCAACAGAGTTCTGTCGGAACTAGAGCTGAACATATTGGAAACACCATGCTTTGTGATTGTGGAGATATTGATCTTGGGGATAGTAAAATATAAATGAGCCGCTTCATGACAAAACCAACATAATGGGTTTGCGACCAGCATGGATCCAGACCAGCCTGCGCATCCGCGCAGTCTGATCAGGATCCATGCTGTTTGCTATCAGTTTCTCTACTTGTAAAAGAGTTGGTAAGCGAACAGCATGGATCCTGATCAGACTGCGCGGATGCGCAGGCTTGTCTGGATCCATGCTGGTGGCAAACGCACTATGTTGGTTATGTCGTGACACAGCTCAAATCTATAGAATACAGAATGATAATTGTTGATGATATAAGTCTATGAAAGCATTCATGATCGGAATTATGATTTTCTAAAATAAAGATAATTAGAATAATTGATCTAGTAGCATTAATTATTAGAATTGGAAATTTATAAGCATTGTTGTTAGATTTACATATCTAAAAAGCATTGATAATTGGAATTACAAATCTTTTATAATAAAGCATTGATTATTAGCATTACAAATCTATAAAGCATTGATAATTAGAATAACAGATCTGTAAGGCATTGATAATTATAATTATCTTGTAAAATTGTAAAG
>NW_026854936.1:0-56771 GCF_026571515.1 Ruditapes philippinarum
AATGTAAGTGACAGTGGCTGAAAATATCTTTAAAACCATTAAATAATCACGTCGAGCAGCATGTTGAAATTATTCACAGTATGCGAATAACACTCCTTTACCTTGCGAGCATTTCATGCCAAATATCTTATATCTGTTAGAAGCAGGAATGTAAATGATGAAAGCTGTCGAGTTAACAGGTGTAATGAATGAAAATACTCAGATGCAAACAGGAAAGGAGATAAGATCATTCGAGGAATAGTTTCATAATCATTTATCATAGAAACCCCAGAAACTGCAAAGCATGAAACAAAGCATGCTATGGGCAAAACATCGTTGATTATTGTTCTGCTTCCAAAGTTCTAAAATAAAAATGGGCAATGATATGGAGTTGATGCACAGTCTGAAATTTATGTCTACTATATGACCAGTTCTAATAATGTTCTTCCACTATGTACAAACTTTGGCACTAAGGATCAAGAATTTTTATCGATATTTAAATTTAATTCTAGCGAAGTGCCCAACAACGATCATATGTTAAGAGCTTTACACGATGAATTTTTCAATGAGATATTCATTTTTATAAATACTTAACTTTTTATATAAATATTATGTTTTGCCTAAACACTATATAGGAAGAACATTTTTAAGTTTTTTATAGTATGATATGCATTACATACCTTATATTAAGGTAACATGAATTTGTGTTACCATAGTAATTTGTCACGATAATCGTCATTTGCAATTTCACAAAAAAAAGTGTTTGTAATAAAAAGTTTGACGTAATTTCCCAACACATATATTGAATTTATAGTCAATAACAAAGATAGTATTGCCACTGGTTTTCACAACTTTTGTTTAAATGACTTTCTGTGCTCAATATGAAGTCGCTGAAAACGAAAGTATATGTTTGCATGTACGCAGTTGTCGAATTTTTTTATGCGTATGTACTCTAGTCGCTATCCATGCAGTGAACAAAAGGTAACGAATGCTTTTAGGTGAGAAAACTGTCTACATCTTACGTATGTTATCATTTTATAATAAGTAATAACTTTGTAATGTACAACAAAATAGACTAACAGTGTACAATATAAAAGAGGAATGTCCAATCATTCCTGTTTATTATGGCTCTTTTGGTCATTTTAGTGGTTAAACTGGTAAATAAAAATCAAGGCAAATTTATATAAATGGACATTTCTTTATTAAAATCATTGAAAAATCAAAAGCAATTTTATCAACAGATCAAATATTTACATACAGAATTCACATTTCTAAATGAACTACTTATATATCTAACACTTCTTGGCCACAAATATTCTCCTACTACATAATGTTCGGGCACCGAACATTTTGTGAAATGAAAAATAAATGAATTACTTCATTGACCAGACTAAATCATCAAATCAAAGTTTTAACTAAAAATGTTAGGGCACCAAACATGTCCAAATTAAAACAAAGATTAACTGACAATAGACCGAAGCATTAAATACAAGTTTTCATTTAAAATGTTAGGGCACCGAACATTTTGCAATTTAAAAAAAGATTTACTGACGATGGCCGCAAGTGTTTGATCAATGTTTTAACTACAAAGGTTAGGGCACCGAACAATTTCCAAATTAAAAACAAAGATTAACTGACAAAAGACCAAAGCATTAAATACAAGTTTTCATTCAAAATGTTAGGGCACCGAACAATTTACAAATTAAAAAAAGATTTACTGAAAATGGACTTATAATAAGTGTTAAATCAATGTTTTAACTAAAAATGTTAGGGCACCGAACAATTTCCAAATTAAAACAAAGATTACCTGACAATAAACCGAAGCATTAACTCAAAATGTTAGGGCACCGAACAATTTACAAATTAAAAAAAGATTTACTGACGATAGACTTAAGTGTTTAATCAATGTTTTAACTAAAATGTTAGGGCACCGAACAATTTCCAAATTTAAACAAAGATTTATTGACAATAGACCGAAGCATTTAATACAATTATTCATTCAAAATTTTAGGGCACCGAACAATTTACAAATTAAAAAAAGATTTACTGATGACAGACTTAAGTGTTTAATCAATATTTTAACTAAAAATGTTAGGGCACCGAACAATTTCCAAATTAAAACAAAGATTTACTGACGATGGGCTGAAGTGTTGAATCAATGTTTTAACTAAAAATGTTAGGGCACCAAACAATTTCCAAATGAAAACAAAGATTAACTGACAATAGACCAAAGAATTTTTAAAATGTAAGGGCACCGAACAATTTGCAAATTTAAAAAAATGACTTTGAAAAAAAACATTTCAGCATTTTTGCCAAATAAGGAGAAAAACTAAAATAGAAATGAATTATTGTATGACTAGACTAAAGCATTGAATTCAAGTTTTCATTCAAAATGTTACAGCACCGAACATTTTGGAAATTCAAAAAAAAGATTTACTGACAATAAATAGATAGATAGAAGTATGAAAAGATAACAAATGTGCTTGCATACATTGTAATAAAGAACAACCAAAACAAATATATGCTTGTATTTCGAGATAACTAGTTTACCGTGTGCTTGCCTTTAAAATCTCCCCAAACTTCGTTATCGTATCTTAGCGACATATATCGTATATTATCTGTTCTTTAGATACATTATATGGTTTAAAAATTTGTCGTTTGACAGCTGTGTTTGTAATGCTGACTTTATATCTTTTGTTTTATAATATTCTTTTTCTCACATAAAGCACGCTTTTGTATCGTATTTGATCAGATGCCGCTTTTGTATTAGGTATCAAGTAAGAATAAAACTGAATTCGACCAACCCCGTATGAACATATCGGCAAATGTTAAGACCTCAACAGGCAGTAGGGCTGAGAAATAACAAATTCTAATGACCACACGATTTGCCAAATTGATAGATGGTGTATTTGTGAATTATTAAATCACGATTAAGCATAATGTAGCTGGATAGCTTTTTCAAACGCCACCGGAGAATAAACCACAATGATTATTTTTGTATTGCAAAATTAATCACATTCAAGTTTCATTGCTTGTTTTAAGACATGAAGCACATCAACTGAGCACTAACTCTTATTGTGTATGTTTTCAGTCAGAATTTTTACAAAAATCTAAAGCATAAAACTATACCATATTTTTGTAGTGTATCCTTGCTTAAAGTGATGAAATGCACACGTTTCTTCTTGCATGACATTAAAATATGTAAAAATGATCATTTGGGTGTATAATAATTTGCAAATGAAGCTTGTTCAGTACTTACTTAAGACAAAAACAAAAACAAACAAACACCGGCAAAACACAAAAACTACACACACAAAATGCCACCCCTAATCACCTTAAATTTATACAGAACATGTATAAAAACACAATACCATTTTCCTTTATTTTGTCTTCAGATTAAAACAGAGTCTTAGAGAAATGGCATTTACTGCCATATTTATTAAATACAATCATTTTCGAAGTAATATTTTTTTAATGAAAACATTTTGTTGCAGCAGACATAGAGCTTTATAACGAATCTGCAAATTATTGTTTGTGTTTTTTTCTTGCGAATATTCTCAGTAAAATATCAAACTATACTCAAAGACAGCACGGTGTTTTCTCCTCGAAACTTACTTTCATGTTTCACAAATAAACATAACATGCGCTGGCGCCACAATTGCCGTTAGTTTACATTACATAATTAATATGTTCTACAAAAACATGATCTGATAAACATCACATTTCATGAAATGACATTCATGACGCTTCACGTCAAGTTAACGAGCTTTTTACCTCAAAAGCTTCTTTGGTGTAGGTGGTGGATCGATTTTCCAACAGTCTGTTATATAAAATATGCTTCTAGTTTTTTTATATCAATAAACAATACATTCTTTAATTGCTATATCCGAACTCCTTATCAGTGCTTTGATCCTTTTTTGTTTCATCGACTTAAAGCAATCTTTATCATTGTAGGAAAGTCTTTATTAGTGCTCTTATAGAGGGTTTTGAACGAGTGAAAAGGCCGTACTAAATTGACCGAATTGAAAACATTGACTTATCATGCTATCATCTTGAGAGCATTTTTGTCATTCACGATTTCCAAATATATAGTAATTATGGTATGCAAATATAATGTTTTTATCGCATTGACCGATTCGCACCCCTTCAAACTTTATGTGATGCTTTGGTCAGCTTTTCATAAATACTTATTACACTAATCAACATATGATAGAAAGGTTACCGTCAAACAATTGTCAAAATAACCTTGGTCCAGGCTTCCTATATCAAACTACTTGTCAAATTGTTTTTTAAATATTAATAAAATAAATTAATGAAATATATATATCAAAGATCAGCAATCCTTGAAATTCATAGTTATTTAAATAACAATAACTCAAACGGTGAAGCTCCTGTGTAAAAAGGAAATTATATACGAGATACAGTTTAATTATTTGATTGCCTTGATACAAACATTCATAATATAATTAAATGAACATTAATGGCAGCGTTTAAGTAACGATATCTGACTGCACAAAAATACATTAAGTGCTTACCAACATTTGTATAAAATATAAAGTGATTTTTAATTAAAATTGCACGCTTATGATGGTATTTAATGGGTATGTATTCAAAAATAAAACATCAAGTACAACGATGATATCAATTAAATAACATTACGTCAGAAATAATCAGGGATTTCTTGTTAATTGAGTGATTTCATTTCAAATTGCACGCTCATAATGTTATCTAATGGGCATGTATCCAAAAATAAAACATCAGAGTACAACGATATCGATGATATCATTGAAATGAAATTACGCAAGCAATAATCAGGAATTTCATGTTAAAAGTTTAAATATTGTATCAAGCATTTGAAGTGTCGATGATATGTACTTTCGTAGATTTGAAATAGAATGAATATAATCACAGCAAAACGACCATTCATCATTGTATAACAGTCTACCACAGGACAAGTTTATATCATATTTTCTTGAGCTTTATCTTTTTTTTTTTAAATTTTGAGGTTCTGTATTAGACCAACAACAGAGAGTTTGGTTTATACAGAATTTTTGTTTGGTTCGATTGTGTAGAAAACTATTAATAAGCTTATATACACACTTTCGAATCTGCTCTTTGAAAAGCCAGTACTGAGCAATGAGTGTTAAGTGTTTTGCTTAAGGCAAAAGCGACTTGCCCCTGTCGGGGCGTGAACCCATGCGGGTAGCTATTATTAGATCGCTAGTCAGACGTGTTAACCACTCGGCCATGCTCCCATTTCTGTAATGTACCCACAGTGCTCATAGTTGTAAAGTAGTATCGGTATTAACAATGGTACACAAAACAAAAGAAAGAAAAATAACAAGATACATCTTTACTTATCATTTTGGGTTCCCTTAAACACATATACATTATTGCTTAATGGAAGTTTTCAAGTTTCATTACTGAGTAATAGTTTTTTAATGTTATGACAGTAATTCGGTAAGGTAACTTCAGTGCATGTAGGTGCAATTGAACTTCCATTGCAATTCCTGACATTAACTTGTGAAACTCATGTAATTGATTTGAACATTCAGGCTTTAACAAGCATGTAACAGAAATAACGAGAATTTGAATTTGAAGATATCTCATTTCGACGAAAAGGACAACCTGACCAACGGAATGTGCAGTCATGCCGTGGCTGCAACGTTCCCCCAACCTTATCTTGTTAGGCGGTAACCACATCTAAATATCAACCAACTTAAAATATAAACCACCCACCCAAAGATAAACTAAACCCACTCACACGCACCCCCCCCCCCCCCCCACACACACACAAACAAGAAAGAAAAAAAGGCAGCAACAAGATGCCAATAGTAAAGAGTGTGGTCATATTGCATGGCTATGAACTGTTTAGGCTGACCAAGCACTATTCTGATAGAAATTGCTAAGCACTTACGCTCCCAGTACGTTACGGTTATGTTATGTTATGTAACTATTAAATTGCTTCAACTGAATCCGTATGCTGTTAAAATTTTTGATTATATTGTAATGTTTATTATTTAATATTACCTTAAAACACAAAAGAGGCTAAACATTTTTTCCTTACTGCCAATATAATAAAGAAATACAATTTCAAAGAAAATAGTCTAAACATATAATGATACGAAAAATACCAACATAATTTTGTTTACATGTTCAAAATACTGCACACAATATATGAGTTGATGTTTTCAACAGAATACTGCACCAACGTTTTTTTGGTTAATTTGAATGCAATAGAATGCATTGGGTATCAACATATCATAATATAAACAGGTAAGGTGATTCAGTGTAAAAATGCAAACTAATAATGCTGCAGGTAAAACTTATAACGAACATTTGTTTTCTCTGGAAAGAAAGCGAGGTCAAATAGTATATAAATGGAACGAAATTACAAACAGATCAATCAAACTTGACCTTAATTCTAAATATACGATCGTATATAATGCTCGACCTAAATAAGAAAATATTTTTAGCTGAAAGGAATACGAGTACTTTGCATAAATCAAATTGGATCTAAGGCACATACGCGGTTTGCAAGGATACAGCTGTAAGACATGAAACGCAATATAAATGAATAATGTGAGCACGCATTTAATACAGCTTAATTAGTGATATCCACTGCATAAGTTCCTTGAAATGGTAAGAATAAAAATAAAAACTCGAAAAAAAGTTTTTCATCTCAGTAATGTCAAAACACCTTAGTAGAGTCCTTTTATCATTCCTGGAGGAAATCTGTAAAAGTCGATTTCAAGATTTAATATTCCTGAAGAAATGATTTTGTATTTTACAATATTATTTTTTTCATTAAGTGGATCAAATAATTTACTGTGGTAGGGTTAGCTACAGGAATATTGCTATGACACCCATACTGTTTCACGTCTATAGCAAAAATATTAATATGTCAGGTAATACTTACAACTACAGTGATGTTACTGAAAATTCGATTCAATTGTAACAGCTTTCTGTTGTATCTGAAAATAGATTTGCTGTATTAATAATGTATTTCGAGTGATAAACATGTACATGTATTTCATATTTATATTCCCATGATATATAAAGCATATGACAACGCGTACTGGTGTTTATAATATGAGTAAAAAGCAGAATTTATATGTTATCTTCCAATTCGAAATTAGTTTCTGAATATTTGTCAAAATGAAGCATCCCTTTCAACAGTTTTAACAATTATCCATTTGCATCGGTGTTAATGAGAGCTATAAAAATGCAATATCAGTCAGTAATGTGAGTACAGTGATTTCAAATATTTCAGTCATGATATCATTTTCGGGATCAGAATTTGTAACAACTCCCTTTTCTTATACAGCTTTCAAATCATGTTTATTATTGTATTTAATCAAATACGTTAATCCCCCCCCCCCAAGAAAAAAAATCAACAACAACACCACCATGTTATTCATCGCTGAAGCCACCCACCACATATAATATTGCTTTACACCGTAATCTGACGTAACAGTTGTAATTTAAGGCAATACTAAAGCTCTAAAATAGAATGCACAATCTTTATTTGTACATTTGATACCTAAAGGAATCGCAATCATTAATATAATGTTGACTTGTTTGTTTTATCATGTTTAACATGCCTTTAATAAGCCTTTAATTTACAATTGCGAAAACAAAGCATGTGAGTTTTAACCGATTTAAACAAACAAACATCAGCTTGCTCGTAAAACTCGCAATCAATATGTCAACATGACTTTAAGTTGTTCTATCTGATAACAAGATGTGCAGAGTTTTAAAGAAATTAACAACCTGTTAATTAACATTGTGAGTTCTCGATGTGTATAAGTGTTTTCCATATATATACAAATAAGTACAATCGGTTTGATTATGAGAAGTAATTTATAGTGAAACATCTCTTATGGCTGCCAATCCCCCGATCTTAAGGTAAAACTTTTGGAATCAATGCAACAAAGAGCTTGAAAGATTTAACAACATTGAGACAACACTCTGTCAGAAATGATTATAAACATAACAGAAAATATCAAATAAATTCAGGAAGTCTGGCACCAGTCACACTAAACAATATGTGATATTCGATATGATAACAAGTTTGCGCTACATTCGGTAGCTAGTTTACTAAGTTGTCTTTGACTTTTACGTCCTTGCGCAGCGGAATGGAACATTTTTTTCTGTTTTTCGACCATAAAACATTGTTGCATTTTACACATTGATTAATAAAACCACCCTTACAGTATCTGAATGCAGATCATGTTTATCAGCATATAAAAATGTATTTTAATACCTACTTAAAATGAATGCAATTTAAAGTGAATTGGAAAATAATGGAAGGTCTGTGATACCATTAATGATAATGTTGACGAAATTATTGACAATAATTTAAATATGCCGATTTTAGGCCTGTTCGCTTTACGAAAAATAAAGATGGAATATATAGTATATAGTTCTAGAAAGGTCTTTCTAATGGCAACTCGTCATATGAATGTATTCATCTAACTCAAAACCTTACAACAAAACATAAACTAACAATACTATATTTACTCTTCCGGTATTCATTGAATATTTTTTGATAGTATGTATCGGTTAATAACATTTTTTCTCACTAGATATCTTTTGTGACATACAAGTAAGTAATTACTTAAATAAGTACTGCTCTTGAAAAAACATTTCTACAAAATTGATTAAATTGAACAGTTTGTAGCAAAAAAGAACCATGTGGCATATGGGGACAACGGCTGTTTGCACTTTAAATCATTGACAAAAAGGAAATCTAGCCACATGCATTTTCATCATCATCAACAGTAATTATCGTGACAATCAACTAGGCAAGAAAACATATTAGTATCTGATCCAATTTGCATAATTGAATGAATATAAAATACAGGGTGTACATGTTTTGCCCAGATCAAGTTTTAGAAAGCTGTAGAATCCATTAAATGAAATGTTTCAAAGTAACACGAATGAATTTAGGAAATTTAGGAAATTAAGTGTGCATGTAGAAACGATCATGTAGAAACGATCATGTAGAAACGATCAACATTCTAAAACTAAAAAAAGTGGAAAGTTGTTTTAACTAAAAGAAAACATTACTTGTACTTAACTATTAGACTTTATCTGCGGATTGCACTTTTCAAAAATGTCCATGAAACGGCTTAATCAAACCGAGCCTGCAACATTTTCATTTTTTGTCGTTTTGGGGGCTTTAAACAAAGCTTTAATCTTTAGGGATTCCTTTTTCAATTTAATCTTATTTGATCATCATTAAGCGGCACAAACAAAATAAGAAACACAAGAAAACATGTATTCGTATGTTATGTGTTACACAGTAGTAGATTACAAATAATTGAGGTGTACAAGGAATGTATTTGATGAGAAACTGAACACCTGTGTATATTAATGGTTCATAAAGTATGTTGTGTTTAGTATGGCGTTTGTTTCTATACAAAACGAATTAAAAGAAATCAGTCAAATAAATGATTTCTGAGAATTTACGTGGTGTTAGATATACAATATAAATTTGATTTTAGATATGCAGCATAACAATGACTTTGTTAGAATAAAATTAAAAACATTTAAATACGATAGTTTTTCAACAATGCCTTTGTTGTTTTGTTAGTCTTATAAATTAACATGTACAAAACCTTTAATAATCTGGAAGAAGTTTTATTATTATTATTACATTGAACTTGCTTCGAAGCTTTTAAAATATTTAGAAATATATCACATCAAAAAGTAAGCATTAACTAACTTTTTAAATATTAAAAAAAAATTCGTATAAAGATTATATCAGACGATAAATTTATAAATTGATTATCTACACATTTCAATTTTCAGGAATAATCTTTTCTTTCTTTCTTTTAATAATTTTAGTTTGGAAAGTGAGCGCTAACATCTGACATGTAGCTGCATAATATTTTTATGGAGAATTAACACACTCAGTAAGAAGTTTCTGAGATTTTGGGCGTAAATATGATTTGATTTTATTCAATTTACCATATTTATAAACAATCATGTTAATACTAATGCTGAACCAATCTGTATGTTCACATTGATATATGTCGATATATTTCGAGTTCTTATTGTCAATTTTATCAAAAAAGTGTAGTTCATTGCCCGAAATAATACAATTTTATCGAACGACGAAACATTATTGATAGTTAACGTGTGCAATCAACACACCAATTTCTTCATTCAATGAATTTCTGAACATACCGGGAGCTTGACATGCAATTCAGGGTTCTTTTCTCCCATATGTATATTTTCCACCAATCGCTATTCAAGATAACATTCAATTTGGTAAGATTAAAATCATCTTAAATCAATGAATGCAATAAGCAGCCAAGACTCAGTACGAATGCATTGTTCCATATATTCTATATAAAACAGGCTAACCTTTATGAAACTAACTTCTCGTTGCCTGTTGCATTTCTTGTTCTGAATTATCCAAAATAGGGTGAATTTGTTTTGATCTGAACTGAATTCGACAATGCGATATTAAAACCTCTTTCATACTGGGTATTTGAACAAAATTTGTATTCAAGTTATTTATTTCTGATCATTGTGTGCTTCCAACTATATTACATACCATGAACTTCATAATTGATATTGTAATTCCATAATTGCATTACAAAAACGATTATAGTTAAGTTACAGTTATGTAATTCAAAATTACAAATGCAATTGCGTGCTACAACCCATATTGAACAATTCTTAATAAAATCATAAGTATGAAATTTTCCAACTAGAGATATTTGTTAATTTTGTGTATTTAAATTTTGTCCTTGAAAAATATGTTTCAACCCGCAGCTTTATTATCGGTGGATATTTTATACTTCTCGTCTTCTATTACGTGATGGCTATTAAATTTAAGAACTAAATTACAAACAACCACGCTATACGTACAATGACGTAAACTTAAAATGCTGATGCACTTGAATTTAATGAAACAATGCTATCTTCTTTCTCATTAGTTAACAATTACTACTTTTAGAAACCAAATTCTTTCCATAATTATAGATAAAATCAAGAATAAGATAAAATAAGAAAAAAATCAAGAAGATTCTTTTAAAGTGTGTACATGTATAACAATAACAATAACTAAAATATCTGTTTAACCCCTTTTCTATCATGTCGAGTAGCTTTTGTAAATTACTTACACTTTTTAACAATGAATGCATTTCATGCTTAATACCTTATATCTATTAGCAGCAGGAATGTAAATGATGAAAGCTGTCAAAATAACAGGTGTAATGAATGAAAATACGCAGATCTGTGCAAACAGGAAAACAGATAAATTCATTCGAGAAATAATTTCTGAATTATTGTTGAGAGGAACGTTAGGAAGTGCCAAATCATTCTTGGGAAACACATTGGAATTTTTTGAAGATGGTTTCCGTTGTAAGAAATGATTGCATGTATAAAGTTGGACTATATCCGGTTTTCTAATTCTCTAAGAAAATTGAAATCACCCAATGAAAGCCTTTTTGTTTCTTTTGTGTATAAAGACCACCTTTGTAGTGTAACTATACTAATTTTCTTGTCATATTATTTATACAAAGTATGATTTTAAGTATTTATTTCCGTAGTACATGTACATAGCGTAACTGTAACATGAATTTGTTCAACAGAGAGTGATTTTTAACAATAAACATCATGAACACATTTCTTGTAAGAAGTGTTCAATTTGATGAAATGCAGGTTAACGGAAATTTCCCACACAAATATCAAAAGTGCTTTGCGTCATTGCTTACCTTTTTCGTTTCAATATGTCTTATATCAAAATGAATTCGTTCTTGCAAATGCAGTTTCTACAATTACGCAGTTGTCCTGTGAAGCAACTATTCCTATATATTGTAGATTTGTTAACACAAAGCAAACGAAAATCGTTATGTATGAAAATCGCCAACCTCTTACATGTATAATCATTATGGAATGAAATAAATGAAAATCAACGAAAACATGAAATTAAAGATAAAACAGGAATAAATTCATTTTTTGTCGGATTTTACTTCGCACTAACACAGAAGAGGTCACATGGCGACATTCCAGCTTTACTGGTGGAGGAAGACCAGCCTTAGATCATTCAAAACATTAAACAAAATATACTATATTTAACTATCAGAAATAAAAATACATTTATTCATGAACCTTGAAATATTTCGCCAGAAGGAAATGTAAGAAGAAAGATTGATAAATAGTTAACGTCAACATTTTGATTTTCAGGATGTTCTTTATGGATTAAATTTACCTACATTCTTTTAATCCTTTTAGTTTCATGCTTGGTATCTAAACAAAATATGAATTTAAGTTATTTATTTCTTATCATTTTGTGCTTCCATCTGTATTCTGTGAACTTGATAATTGTGATTGTATTTTCATTATTGTATTACGATTGTATTTTAAAATCAAAAATGAACAAAACATATTAAAACAATTCTCAATAGAATCATAAGTATAAAATTTCCCGACTAGAGATATATGCAGATTTGGTGTATTTAAAATTTTTCCATGAAATATAATTGAAAAATTTTCAGTTTTTACCCAGAACTTCTTTATTCGGTGGATATTTTATACTTGTCGTCTTCTACACGTTTTTCTTATCGGCCATTAAATTCAAGTACTAGATTACAAAAAAACTAGCAAACACAATAATATTAACGTTTTAAATGATAAGGAGGTCAAATTCTACATGTGTGAAACGATGCTATCTTCGTCATTAGTTAACGATGACTACTTTGAGATAACAAATGGTGTGTATAATGGAAAAAATCAAGAATAAATTAAAATATAAATTAAGAAAAATCAAGCAGATTCTTTCAAAGAATAACAACAATAAGGAAAATATCTTTGAAAACTTTTTCATCATGTCGAGTAGCCTTTGGAAATTACTCACACCTTGTGAATAATACTATTTACATTGAGCGCATATCATGCTAAACACCTTATATCAGTTAGATGCAGGAATGTAAACGATGAAAGCTGTCAAGTTAACAGGTGTAATGAATGAGAAGAAACAGATCTGTGCAAACTGGAAAACAGATAAGATCATTCGAGAAATAGTTTTTGAATTATTGTTGAGGGGAACAATATGAACTGCCAAAGCATTAATGGGAAACATATTGGAATGTTTTGAAAATGATTTCAGTAGGAAGAATAACCTAATGAAAGTATTTTTTGTTTCTTTTTATATTCGTCAACAGTCTGGAAGATTACCGTTACAGTGAAACCATACTGAGTTTTTGTCTTAGAATTTTTATACAAAGTAAGATTTAAAGTTTTTACTTCCGTAGTAAATAGCTTACCTGTAACATGGATTTGTTTCCACAAATAGTAATTTGTAACTATAAACATTATTAAAACATTTCTTGTAAGAAGTGTTCTACTTAGTGATATGCAGGTAGACAAAGTCGGGATGACGTTAAATAACGCTATGAACGTTGGAAGAATATCAGTTATGTGAAAGTTATATTATAATGGAATCTATAAATAGTCACTATTGCAATAAAGCAATTTTACACATTACCATTTTATTAATTAGACAAAAGATAGACACTCCTTTAAGTCGTTAATAAAACAGAAACAAAATAATACGTTATCAATATTAAGTTGTTTATATAGTGCAATAAAAGTATGTCTTGTTAATTGATTCAAAGAACAATACAGTCAAGCAGACTATGTAAGCAAGACGATCATGATCGACCACCTACCACAAAGAAGATTGGAGACTTGGCGTTGGGCGTCATGAATGTCATTTCTTGAAATGTGATGTTTATCAGATCATGTTTTCGTAAATCATGTTAATTATATATAGTAAACTTACAGTAATACTGGTGCCAGCTTGTTATGTTGTTAAAGAAAGTTTTCAGGAGTAGAGGTTCGTGCTGTCTTTGAGTACATTTGATAATTTACTAAGAATATTCCAATGAAACCCGTAAACATTCACACATTGCTTCTCTTTAGAAGCCAGATGGATTTTACATATCAACAAACATTTATATTTATCAATTTCTATCATATATTTGTTGAATATTCTTCAATGATTTTATTATACCCTTTATCAAAATAACAAAAGAAAATGGGAGAGTGGCTTTAAAGCATTTTTACTTCATACAGTATTGATTTGATTTGACACTCTAAGGTAGGCAATATCGAAGCAAACCATGTATACATTTATATATTAAATGCATGATATGCATTTGTAAATGTCTATAAATTATTACACATTGAAAGTTGGTGAATGTTTTTATGCCATAGACCAACTAGTATATGAGAATGAAGATATTTTTTATACTCTATTGAGACGTACAGGTGTTTCTATTGTTATAATTAATATTATAACCAGAAAGAAAATATTGTGATTGGATCAGAAAAATTTCATGACAAGATAGATAGTTCTTACACTTTATTTAGATGAACGTTTTAAATACTATTAGTTATTCCCGGGTGCTTTACCCTGTCTAAAATTTAATAAATCTTCAAAAAATTCATCAACTGAAGGTGTTTTGTTGTAATTGCAAAAATAAAGCGTAAAATACAATTTCGCTGTAAAATACACAGTCACGATTTGTTACATTTATTCCATATGCAAAACATTAAGTTCGAACTTTTTGCACGAGACTTGCCGCATTAAATTTCAACTTTTTTCAGTTCTTTTTTTTCAAACGCACGATGTTATAAAATACGTGTAATATTACAAGCAAACAATAAAAGTGAAATTTCTCGTCTCAATGAAATTGTTAAAGGGTTTTAATGATTCGGAAGAAAATACATTATTCATTGACAACGAGTGGGTAAGGTATTCCAAGTGCAAGTAAATTCATTTGCACTGTCATTATAATACCTGCACTGTGTAATTTAATCTTGTGTTGAGGTTGCTGCAACTGGATGCGTATGTTGATATATAAAGAACAGCGCTTTGTTTTCGAGTTGAGATGATTTTACGATATCATTCTCATGTTGATAAGTTGATGTATCCTTCAATAAACACAACAGGCCGGACTTTTCCCTTAATAAGAACAATTTTACAACAACTATTTAAACATTATGTCTTATGAGTTTGGTAATTACATGGTTTCAATAACATATTCATTATCTGAAAAGATATGAATTGAGATATTATCACATTGCACCAAAGCACCGTGTTTAATCTGTATGCACTAAATTGTATCATTAGCATATATTATTGTAATGTTAACAAGTAAAGGTGATTCAGTATAAACTGCATACAAAAATGATACAGGTTAAACACACTATCAAAATGTGTTTCACAGAATACAGGCCAAATAGAGTAAGATAATAAATGCAATTCAATTACGGCATTATCATTTGTACTTGATATACATTCTAAATTTCTAAATATTTATAATGCTTGTTTCTTATGTTTGAGGAATCACGTGAATAAATAGTTGAAATGCAATCATATGACAAAGAAATGTTTATACTTTGATTGAAAAGGCCACAGCTGTGTGACATGGAACTTAATATCTTGGAAACTGTAGAAACCATAGTTAGCACAATCGATGATATATACTATGAAAAGAGAAATAACTGATCTTTATCAAATAATGATCGGACTTCTTTGATTTCCCATGATAAAAGTTATATGCTTAAAACAACTAATGAATCTTCGAAACAAATATATACATTTTATATTTCTTCTGTGATTTAAATTCAATATTAAAGAAACCTATTTAAGAAAAACATATCTCTCATAGCATTGAAAAAAGTTACAATTAGTAAGTTTTCGAAGGTATATTCTAAAACGCAAACATTGCTTCAACTACTGGTATTTGAACTGAAAATGAATTGATCTTTACTTGAAGGTTTCTATTACATACAGGATATTCAATTTTTCCTATCAAAAAGAAATTTATTTTTATTCTATTCAATGAAAATAAATACATATTTTACGAGAGGAAGTAGCCAAGAATAAAATGTTGAAAATGTCATTACCTACACATATGGTGAAAATTTATTACTTGAATCTTGAATTTTTACTTTTTAAAATTTTAGTTATGGACATATTTTCTCGAGTTTGACTTTCTTGAAATAGTTTTGCTCATCAATCAAGAGGCATGCGTTTTAAACCCATCATTTATACCTATTCCCGTGCAACCTTGAAAAGGAAAAAAAAAGCATCTGGTTAGATTCGTACATGTATATGCTTACATCAAATCAAACTATTTAAAACAATTCGGTATCAAAGGTAGCCTTTTGTAGTAATTAAAAGGAAACTACATAAATGTTATTTAGTACATTGATTTTAACATGAAAACATGCAACAGCAGCGTATGGATTCGTTTAATGAATATCCATTTATTGAAAAGAAGCAAAGTAATTAATAACGCAGTTTTTACAGATATCATGAGAATTGTAAATGACGCACAATTCGATCCGATTGTAACATCTTACGGCTTTATTTCATGTTTTCTGAAATAATCATTCGCTTGCTTGGCTTGGTTTTACGGCGCGACCACAATTTAGGTCTTATGGCGCCAAAACAGGAAATATTTTGACTAACCTCAGGTGTTACCGTGTTACAAACTTCAAGAAATACCAAAGGTCAAAACCACCTCAGCTAAAAGATGCATAGACTCCAATGCTGCTGCAATTCTAATGCCCCAATCCTTAGAGGCAACCTGTCAGCCACATAGGGCTGAAATAATAATGTAATATCGTATGATAAACATGTATATTATATTTATATTCCTTATAAATATGTGGTATACGACAATCCGTATTGGCGTTTTTATATGTCTTGAAGATGAAGGTTTCGAAATTAAACAAAAGTTATTGAAATATTTTTACGTATTTTTTGTTATTTGGAAGTACGGTTTATTTAGTTATTGTGTGTTAAAGTGAACTTGCTGCACTCCAGTTTAGCACGCCTTCTGACATTTTGGTTTTTATTTGAAATTCGGCACCTAGAATTAGTTTTATAAGGTGTTATACTTTCGAAGTTCTAGGAAGAGGAGGTATGGTGGGGGTAATTAGTACAAAAACAATATTTCATGAGTCTTTTCTATACAGGACGCAATCAAATCTCGCGTTACAGATAACTGCATTTGTGCATTTTATGAGCGCATCAAGATCATGATGTTCAGACAAGAAATGCAATATAAAGACCGCTTTTTAAATGTCTTGAATGATTTTCATAATTTGCAATCAATTTGTAAATTGAATCACAGGTTGCCAATAAATCGTTATAAATAAGGTATATTTTGTTACATGTGTAAACGTGTCTTCCTAGGTATAATTATGACACCATACTGTTATTGTTTTTTTAGAAACCTCAAAATGACGCCCTTGTTACTGCTGAATGTTCTAAAACATTCTTCTTTTTTTCTTCTTTGATCAGCTGGATAATCAAGATAGACACTAAACACTATATAAATACTTATATTGTGAAAACATATGTATCGTAACTTGAGTGTTATGCGTAATTAATCCAACTAGGGATATCGTAATAGCAATTTAACCGCAACTGTACACTGAATAGCGTTTATTGATAATGTTGGTGAGGACTACGAAACATTCCATGGTTTTTTTTCTAAGTCAATAATGCTGTATTTTCTAATCTTTTAGTCATATTATTTTCGAGATCAAACTCTGTAACAATGTCATTTTCTCCTACAAAATAAGAAAAACGGAATTCATTTATTGTGCCTGTTCATAAACGGTAATGGAAAGAGCAAGTTACCGTCCACGCACCCCTTGCACCGGCTTAAACAAAAATCAACATTAAATCATAATAATGATATTGGTTTTTATTTTTAGTTTAGAAAAATAGCCATAAAACCATGTACATAATTTAATTTAATCAAATACTACAAATTTCACAGAACTCAACAATAGCACGATTCATTTCATCGTTGAAACTAAGCCACCTCAAACCCAAAACAATATTACTTTACACCGTTATGTAACCTACATTTGTAATAAAATACAATATAAAAGTTCAAAAATAGAATGCGTACTCTAATTACATTTTTACATTTGATACCTAAAATATTCTGCAATCAACTGATATTGTGTTGACTTATTTGTTCGCATCACGTTTACCAATCCTTTAGTAAACATTTCGAATGGAATGGGAAACGAGTCTAAATAAAGGCATCTTGATATAGCAATACGTTCTACGACTGGTTAGGGAAATGTCATTATACTGACCACGTGCATGCATTTATTTATTGACCCATGATACATAAAGACAAAATACTTTGTTGAGGAAACTGCAGGGCGAATATAGGTTTATTTGTTATCTTTTTTATATTACCGGTGATTTATTAATGAAGTTAAAATAATATTAAATGGCATACAATGTACGTAATAGGCCCGAGTTTAAGTGGCAACTGGATACGGGCGTATTTGTCACTTTGTTTTAAATTTGAAGTTAGTCGTATTCTTGCATTCATTCAAATAATGTACAATGAATTGACTGTTTTTGCTATGTTTGTGAGCTTGTGTAACGTCGGGTTTTATGATTGTTAGCTTATATATCGCTTGGGTGTCATGTATAATTACCAATATGTTTCAGTTCAATTTTAGTAACATAAAGATTAACAGTAATCACAATATTTGTAGCCTAATCGTTTAGAGTGAACAACATGTGCGCGAGAATGTTGTTAGCTATAAAATGCTCGTAAAATATGCATCCAGCTCTTAGGTTTTTAGAAGATTACTTCTTGTTTTTACTATATACATTTAAGGAAAATCAATGACTCCCATGGGAAGAGTTAATTTTGACCCCAGGTCTTTTATTTAACAGATGTTTATATATATCCTTGTACAAATAAACTATAAACGAAAAATACCCATTAACATTTTCAATAAGTGCTTTGATTCGTTTCTTTATTTTTTGTTGTTATTTTTTTATCATATGACGTCTATTGTGAATATGACAAGCATCAAAGGAAAGTAAGTCACTCAATATTAAAACGCATCTTCTCGTAAAATTATCATATTTGTTTGTTTGTTTGTTTGGATTTTGACGGCACGTCAACACATAACTGGCCATATCGTGCCGAATGCTATAATATGCTTAAAATGTTATGTAATGTTTTGTAAATGACAATAAAGAAAAAAAACATATAATTGAAGCTATTTTCTAAATCAGGACATGATTTACCACACATATAATACAGCATTACGCGGGAATAAAACGAAGCAAGAGGAAAGAAAAAAAAAACATTACAAGAAACTTTATTTTATTCAGGCACGCAGTAGCACATGCTTTCGTAATCACTGACGTAGGCTATGTGTTGCTTGCGAAAGTTCATTTCCAGGAAAAATACAGGTACTACCATATATGGTTATACATGTAGGTATTGCCAATTGACGTTTCACTTAACTTATAAGTCTTCCGGTGTCATTTCGTTAAATTTATTTAGACACTGTCTAATACTAAATTTTGTCAGAGAGTGAGAAGCGAACGCGTTAACTTTTATAGATCAATTGATATTATACAAAGATTTACAAGAATCTGATGATGAGATAAAAATACTAGATGTTTGTACTAAAACATTATATTGTGTGAAGTAAAAGAAATTGTGCCAGTCACGAGCACGCCAATGCAGTAACGGTGTGTGTGTGTGTAGGTTGGGGATGGGGTTCGCGTTCGTTTGTTGTGTGTGATTTGTCGGCTCAACAACACAGTTAGGGTCATATGGCATCGAAACAGTAACGATTATTATGGCATACCTCTGGCATCAGCAACGCTAGGAGTCAAAACCATCTTACCTGCTGGAAGTAAGATATTTATAGACTCAATGTATTCAAAACCCATTTAAGTGCCTTTAAAGATCACACAGGGATAAACGATGGCTGCAAATCTTATGCTTTAACTTTTAAAAGCTCCCTCAGCCACAAGGGCTAAAAACTCATAGTGAAAACAATACACAAAATTACGACATGCATGGCAAGATTAGATACACGCATTATCTAAATAACTTCAACATCGTTTTCTTCTTATTCAATTTGATAAAGATGTTTGCTTGGATAGTGCATCAAAATAGGTATATATTTTTGTTTGATTGCAACAATTCAGAGATATATTAAGGAATAAACGAAAGTAATTTATGTGACAAAGTCCAGAATGCAATCCACTGAATAGATAGGTATGAAATACTTTTCACACGTGTGACGTCACCGCCTTCACTCTTGTATTTTATCATACTTTTATTATGTATGGCGTTATTTGGCAAAGTGAAATTTTTTCATAGCGTATTTATATTTCCGTCTTCAACCGCTTAGCTTTTTACTGATTTGTTCATTGTTAGAAGTGTGCAGTGAAATTACAATTCCAATAAAAAACAGGAAAAATATGAGAATCAGGGAGGGGATTGACACGTAACACGTTAGCCTAAAATTCGTCTACGGCTTGTTTGTATTAGAAACTTAATATCGGTATAAGATACTTTATTTATACTAATTAATTAGATATTGAGAAATATTGATGAAATAAAATGCGTATTTTTTTCCGTATTTTCACTGTAAACGATATTTTTCACTGCAGTTAAACATATTTCTGTAATTGTCACTGGTGTCTTGCCGGACTACTTTCTTTTACATTCTGGCGGGTACACAAAATCTAAGGAAAAAGTCTTTCATATAGTAATGTCAAAAAAGAGAAATATGTATAGAATAAACAGAAAACTCAAGTTTTTCCTATAAATACGTTATTTATTTTCATCTTGCGGCATGAAAATTATCATATTTCACTCGTGGCTACTGCCACTCATGAAATATTTATTTACATGCCATGAAAATGAATCATATATTTATAGGATAAACTAATATATTCTCTATGCATTATATTTTTACAGTAAGATTGTAAGTTCTATTTTTACTGCATAATCTTAAGATTTTTGTGTTGTCGGTTAATGCAAGTTTTCAATTTAATCTAATTTTTAGTCAAGGCCAGCAAATTTGTAGTAAATGTTGAAACATTATAAAATAGTATAAAATTGTAAAAATGTGGACCTTTTATAAACGACTGTTTGCTAAATTAACTTGCTGAGAGGCACACATCAGTTTTCTGCAATTTTTTATATATTGCCATATAACATGTCAGAATCTTCAAAAATATAATTATATTGTTTTATATACGCGTATGCAGTGCCGCTATAAGTTACATGCAAAAGTATGTTTCTTATATTTTTTACATGAGTCAAACTGACTTCTCCTTTATTAACTGCTCTATGGGCAATTAATGAATTCTTATTTGCAACGATAGCATGTTCTTAGAAAAGGCAGCAGGTGGTTAGGTATAATTTGTAAAAGCAAAGCTGGCGTTAATTGAAAATTCATGTTTTATTGTTTCAAAGCGATAGATGAAAGACAAATGCCCGTTAACGAGTACAAACGCTACAACACACATTCTTATCTCAAATGTTTTGCTGATATATGCATCACGAACATTTGAATATTGGAATGATTATCTGTTTATAAAAGTTTGTTACAAAGGAGCTACGTTTTAACTAAATCTATAGTTTTAATAGAGGTTCAGTAACGCTATACAAATTGAATACGAGAATGGAATGCTATGTTTATCCATTTTCTTTTAAAACAAATGTATTTTCACCCACAATAGTAATGAGGTTTTCCTCCATGACACAAGTACGATCGCAAAGTATGTAAAAATGCAATGATACTTTGCTGAAAACAAATAAATCAATCACTTATATAATTATGCCGAAAATAAATTTAAAAAAGACTGTAAATGTTGTAAGCGTTCGAGATAAGCACCTTACGACAACTTCCATCCTTACAAGACCCAAGACACATATTGGAACATCGAATAGAAACGTGTAGGTACAAAAAATACAAAAAACCCTCCCTGCTCTCCCACTCCACTAAAAAGAGGGGAAAAAAATGCAACTCAATTCGACACTAAAACACTAAAATATGATAAACAAGATCATCAAGGAAAGGCGGCGTTCAATGAACACAGTCCCAACACGACACAGCAAAAAAAAAACCAGCGACAAGGAGGCTAGGAGGACCCTAAGCCTATTAAATATTATGTTTCACATTTAACACTTCATATGCTGCCTTTAAAGCACTGATGATAGAGATTCTAAAGATTAAAACTTTATAAAGAGAGTTATTTGATACAAGTAACTATTCAAGCAATAGTTATTAAATTCCAAAATTACCATTTGAAAGTACTCGTCATCAGAGATATATTCAGAATGATATAATATTACCGATATTACATGATATATAATAGTTATAGCTAAGGAGTGAAAGCTATATGAAACATATGACGAGGCCTTGACGCTTTCAAGTTTAGAATAGCAATCAACTCGAAGGTTAAAAGGAGTGAATATTCTCTTTTAACAGAATAAATGCCCACATTTTCAGATAGGAATAGTATCTATTTAAATAGCAATTAGCGGACGATTCTGCTTCAATTCATATTCACTTGAACTTTTCCAATAAATTATGAACGCTAAATAGTAAATGGTTAAAACTGCTATTTCGGACTATTTACTTGTACTTTTGGCTTAATTTTAGATAATAACGTGTGATAACATATAAGGCAAAGACAGAGGTCAGTTTAATTATTACGAACTTTATACCTTTATATTTGATTATACTTCACTTATGCAAATAAAAACGGTCGGATTTTGTCAAACAAATACGCACATACACTAATTTCAGGACACATCTTTTTTATTTTCAAAAAAAGTCTATTTTAGTGTACTTAAGTGTACTAAATGTATAATGTGTTGAGGAACATAATTCCTTCTAATGATTGCTATTACCACAAAATAGAGAAAACAGAATCCCGAAAGAAAGCCCATTACGGCAAAATTGAAAATATTGCAGGCTCAGTTTGGTTGAGCCTCTTCATGGACGGTACTGGAGAGTGCAAGTTACCTTCTACGCCCCCCTAGCACCGGTTCAAGCAGAATTCAGACTCATCTGCTGGTATTTCTAAAAAAAGATTATATAAATTCCACCTGTTACATATTGTTATAATCCTTAAAGATATAATATGTTAGGTTAGAAAATATTGCTTATTACTATACAGTCTCTTTGTAAATATGAAACTGAAATTCAAAGTTAAAAACATGTCAGCTGAACCTTATTCAATATTTACCACATACTTTATAATTGAAACATATGGCAGCTGCGTAGCGATTGTAACAGCTTGGCTTCATTGATTTGTTTTAACTTGTTATTTTATTATGATCATTTATGTTTAACCGAAAAAAAAACGCTATATTAAGCATTAATATATGTATGTCTGGTGCAAAAGCCTTATAGGCCTGATACATGTACAAACATTAGTTTGTGATGCCAAGTCGTCAGCAATGACTTATTGCACCGTTTTAAACAAAAAGCAATATGCCCACGTTATGCGCTATATAAACTTAAACCGCTAACAATATCACAAGAAATAAAGATACTATTCAAGAGTTCGATGATAAGAATATTATTAACAATTACTATTGTAAACGTTAATAGTTTTTAAATCAACCTTTTTCAAGAGATATCGTAATAAAGTGTTGACCAATCATATTCAATGTAAAGACTGTAAAAATGCTAAATAAAATTAAAAATGAAATGATTCTTAAACTTATTATTATCATTATTTAAGAAACGATTGATATTCAACATAATCAAACTGGATTTTTACTTGATAAAAATTTATTGCTGTTAACAATTAACCATCTTTTATGGATTTTAACTTTTATTTTTGCTTGTCATGCTATGATAAAGGATGATCAAATTCGTTAATAGATGCTAACATAACTAAACTAGTCTTGACAGTCGTAGCTTTCTGAACCTTGAAGTGGCTTAGTTTGACAATAACTTTTCTAGTTATTTCAATTAGGTCATTTTGGTTCAAGTGATTTATGCTTCTTGATACGCTTTTATAAAGAAATACGTGTATTTTTAGACATCAGTTCCCCCAGCCAAACATAAGCATCATATTTTACCTGTAAAAAAACTTATAAATAAATCTTTATCAATATTGCAGGATGCTCTTAGATTCTATTTTCTGACTGACTACCTGTAATCAATAGATCATAGACCAGTTTGTGAATAGAAAATATTAAACTACGTGCTTTGGCATTATTGTTTAATTTTCCGAACTTGTAATTCATATGATAGGCTATTCCTTTTTCCGTCTAATGTGAACCATTCCTTTAATAAACATTTACTTTGAAATTAGAAAAAAAGACTAAATATGGGTATCTTAATATGGCAACAGTTTATAAATGGACTATAAAAAGTATTAGGATACCTCCTCATTGCACACGATTCAACGAACTTTAACAGTACAATTATTTTACGTAAAAAGGATTGTCAGAATGGCAAGTTGCCAAAATATTGTGGACCCTACAGAACGACCAAAGAAACAAAATTGAACAATACTACCTTGTACGCAATCAAACATTGGTCATTGACACTCAAAACGTTCTATTTCATTTGAATCGAATGGAGCTGCCAATTAGTTCAATAAATGTATTCTGCATGTTTTGTGAGAAAATTTTGTCAGCTAGTTTGCTTTTTAACACGCACACTGTTTCTTAATTCTTTAGTTATATATATGTTTTAGATTTTAATACGGTTATAGATTATACGTACATTTAGTAGCAAGGCTAATGACTATTCACAGACTTTGAAGTATCCCGTACGGTGCCTAACTGGGTGTCTATGATTCTATATTGCTCATTAGCGTGGGGACTGCGTGGCTCGATCTAGCTGATTCTTTGAAGTTTAACACACTTACACATCCATACAGTAAGCTTACATACATTGACCCTTGTTTGTACTACAAATGATGTAATAATTATATGTTTGTTTTCTATTTTTGAATACACTTGAGACCGAAATATCATATAGTACATAAAAACAATTATAGGATATATGTGTCTAATTAAATCTACGCACAAAGTACTTCTAAAGTGATCAACATGTGGACGTTGTACATGTTCAACGATATATTCCAAACCTCTTTCTATATATGTAACGTAATGATGCAGTAATGATTGTAACCATGTATCTAATTAAAATAAATATCTATCAAATGAAATAAGTCTAAATCAGTATTTAAGTGTACATACTCATCAGGCATTGGTATGAATTTAATAACGATGAATATGAGAGAAAAAACACCAGTATTCCAGTAACGCACGTGGTGATAGTGCTCCAATTTCATTGACGCAAACTCTGTGCTCGTTTTCAATATTTCCTTATTTGGTATTATGCACTACTAGGGAAACATTGAATTTCAACTAAGACGTATAAGTCTGTCTGTAATTATTACAAATTGAATAATTCTTTCGTCAAAACAGCAACTAGGTTGAGTTGATTTTCTTTCTTGGGAGCTTGTCTTTATCATCAAACAAAGCATCAAGCACTGAAAACAAATCGGATTCAGATGTGACACTATAATTAAATATTATTATAGTGCACATACATGTATTGTAAGGACTTTAAATTAATAATTCGGTGATATATCAAATTCTTAAAGGTCTTATTTGAAAATTAAAGAATACATGCACTTTAAAATGAAATATATCGATAGCACTCCTTTTATCAAAACACCTCACAGTCACATTAAAAATGAAAAACAAGATCAACAAGGAAGGGTGACATTCAAGGACGCATCCCACACACGAACCAGCAACATAGGATTACCGGAAAGGAGTCAAGCATAAACAGGGCAGGGCACGAGGCAAACAAGTCAAAATAAGCAATAACTGTCAAAGAATAATTCCTGCATTGTTAATTTTATAATTATAGAATAGTACGTAGAGGAGACCGGTTATTGACCAAACACGCAATGCCTAGGAGACGGGAACTAGGAAGTAAAAAACTAAACTACCGTTTTTATATATTTATTACAAATTGATTTAGATTTCACAGAGTATAACATTAAATCGGGTAATTTCAAACCTTACAAAATCCATAAAGCAGATGTGATAAAGTTTCCATGTGTTTGATCAGGGCATATTGCGCTGATTATTTAAATACACAGACGTGATAGAAACACATAAGGCTACTAATTGGGTCGATGCAAATACTATCATACTTTTTAAGACTTTTATGGTGTACGAAGAATAAATTCATAAAAAAGGTCCACAAATGAAGTGTTTTGTGACAAAAGTATCACTAAATGTAAAATTCAAAGACGCAACATGATAAAGTGAACTAGGTTATACCTAACCGGTTGACTGTCAGGCTCGTTTAATAATTTCTAAAAACAAAACGGTCTGCGATTTCTTATTTGCTCGTTTTTTAAAATTCAAATAGCGTTGTTTTTTGTTGTTATTATATTAGATATTTATTGTTCTGTTTTACGGCGCACCAACACAATTTAAGTCATATGGCACCGAAACGGGAAAGATGATTTTGGCTAATCTCGGGAGTTACATGCTTTAAGCGTCACCAGGGGTCAAAACCTTCTCACCTGCTAAGCCGAACACGGGACAGACTCGGTTTGACTGAAATGTCATAGAGATGAAAAGTTCATATATTCGCAAGTAATATTGTAGTTTGATTATTTTTAAATAAGTGATATAATAAAAACAAAATCTGCTGATGTAACATGTATTGGTTATTAGAATAAAAACGCGGATGAAGCGTCAGCAAACTAAAAGGTTGACAATAACTACACAATTAATTCTCTTAGTTCACAATTGCGCATTTTCTAGAAAATTGGACTATCGAGACATGAAATAATTTCCGCATTGTATACATTAATATTAACCAATCGATTTCATGGAGCATCGTGCTTCTTTATAATGCTTTGTATTTTTACCACATTGTCAGCAATTTATTACCTAAATATTGTCAAGATCATAAATGTATATCCTTCATTTACACTGATTCCATAACATTTATTACCCTTAAGTTGCTGCAAGTGAGGTAAAAGTTGTTGTACTTTACATCAACTCAATAAAATCTCATTCTCAAATTTTCAACTTGAATTCATCTTCACGAATTAAGTTTCAATTTCATGTTTTCACGTTTTGAACTTCACGAATTCAACTTCACTAATTCACGATAAAATGAAATCTGGAATCTTGAAATTAAACTCGTGAGTTTGTGAATTCAGAAATTCAATGCTTCAGCAGGGTGATGTTCTTTCCATTGAGTATATGTGCTTTCAGGGCATGTGTAAATTAGAAAAAAAAATCATATTATGTTGATGAGAGATCATCCGAGAACAAATCATAAGAACATAATTTGAGGTAATCAATTTACAGATTAATATAATAAAATTTACTCTCTTAGCTATATATATATACATGTATCTATTCTTGCTATGTAGACGGCGACAAGATAACATATCACATAAGGTATGTTTTGCTTCAAATTTAAAAAGCAAACATGTTATGTGTTGTTGTCAATAAAGTCTTTGGACATAAAAATACTGGTTTTTCTTTTCTTTGTTTTTCAAACCTTTTATCCTATCAGATCAGGTATTTACGCACAAATCATTCGTCTCTCGTATTTTAAAGTAAGAAGTCGATTATGAATATTTACTAGGGAACTCATAGGCTGTATTATCAATATTTGTTTTACTTGAATGCAATCTTTATTGGCAGACATTATATGGTTTTTTATAAGTGGTTTGTTTTGAAGGAAAACCAATAACCTTTTTGTTCGCGCCAATTGTTTATAAAATTCATAACATAAAATACATTAAAATAAGAATAAACGACCATGCAGAGTCGAACAATGTAAAGTCAGCACAACTATATTTCAAAGCAATTTAGAACAATTGTGATAAAATGCCGTTTGTTATGGCTTATGGCTTTCAAAACATATGACCATCAAGTCTCACAGGAATTAAAAAGCGTCAAATGAAGACATTTTAGCCCTGACATGACAACATCATAACGAAATAATACTAGGAAAAAATGAATTTTGTTATTGTTTGTCCATAATGTCAATGACAAACTAATGTTATAACATATATTGCATACGTGTAACACAATATTAACTCACATAGTATATGACATTCCAGTATGAAGACAAAACCTGTCATTATGTTCAGAATACCTATTTCTGGAGTTCTATTCGATTCTATAATATTGTAATTAACACCCCGCCCGTGTTTGCCTTTTACCATGGCCTGATTGTGTTTGTTGTCCTGCTGGGCTTCTTGCCGGGGGGTCCTTTGTTGCTCGGTCGTGCACTGGATGTGTTCATTGAATTCCGCCCTTCCTTGTTGATCCTGATTTTCATATCATATACTTTAGAAAAAAGTACAAAGCGCATGTCGGCTTTTGATTTATTTGAAAGTTTGTTTTTATAAAATATTGAAATAAACCACTATTTTCTACAATTATGCAGTATCTTAAAACTTTAAATAGAAACCATTTTATCTGTTTAAAGGGGCTACACTGAGGTCTGACGGGTAATTTGGTGTCCAAAAAAAATGTATACAAATTTCCCCACAAATCACAATATTATGACTAAAATAACAATAACTTACACTTTAACCAACCCTCTAACAACAATTATGCTAGAAAATGCATATTCACATTAGCTTTTGATGCAAAAATGAAAGTTGGTTTTCCCAGACATGTACAGAAGTTACCCACAATTCATCGGGTATGACTAAAATACGCAACGGACATTTTTGGAACAACAGAGTAAACGGGGGTAAAAAGTATATTGATTTTTTCTCAAATCTCTAACCTATCATGTTTATATAACTTGAGTATAACGAAGAAAAACTGTATAAAAGATAATCAAGGTAGCAATTTCGTTGTCTTGAAAAATCAAACGCCAGCGAAGCGGTCATTTTTCTAGACAAAACGGAAAGATATTATATACATGTACAATTATTTTCATTGACATTTCAGTTTCCATTTCAATATTCTAAGGCAAACATAATGCATCGGTGATATTTATACTAAAACGAGCACAGTGTAATCACACTAATAAAAGTATTTAACGCTATCTATAACGTATTTAAATCAAATACAGTTAATGACATGTCTCATTTGATTTGATTGTTTGTATTTGGGATGGAGTGGGGGTTACGTCACACAAAACTGTGTAGGTCATTTTGGCGATTCTTCAGTTTTACTGGTGGAGAAAGAACTCAGGTGCCCCCTTTGCAAAATTGTTTCTGGCACAAACGGGCATCTGTGTATGTAATGAGTGACGTTTCGTAGGCTATCTTGATAGGATCGTACATACACGTTCCACACACAATTACATCATATTCATACCATAGGCAAAATTAAATGCACGTTTCCTATTGTAACAATATGAAACCCCAGAAAAAAACCTATGAACTAGCTTCTGAATGTGGCATTTCTATCGTTATTCCATAAAAGCACCCCCCCCCCCCCCAAAAAAAGAATGAATACATCAATGGGCATGCTCTGGAGTGTTGGTATTTATTACCTGCACTCCAGTTACGCACTGTGCATGTATATGAATTCGATTTAACTCTGACTAGTTTTCAACAGAAAAGTCTTCAAACTATGATACAATAAATGTTTATGATTCTATTAGAAACTTGTTTAGAATTTAATGATTTTTTGGTGAAAACGATAAAGTTTACTTGTACTACAGATAAGATCAAAGTGCTTGAAGGCACTGAAGAAAAAACGGATAAACTATCACATTTTCACTCCAGTTTCACAGGTAAATTAATTTTATATGTCGCGGTTTACATCTAAATATCAGCTAACCTTTGCTTTTTGAGACTTTTGTTTTTGAAAATAATCTAAACGAGTAAAATAAATCCTCTTTTATAGGCAAATAATTTAATAAGTAGCATCCCCGATTTCTCTTTCATAAATTGGCTTTAGCAAATTCTTTTCTATTCAAATATTAAGAACATTCTGTCAGTGACGTGTCCTCTACTTGAAATCTTCCTGGTGTGTTTTTTTCGGTAACAGGAAGAAAATGACAGTCTGTACGTATCATTCGGTAACAGGAAGAAAATGACAGTCTGTTCATTTGATCTTGACTGTGAAAAATCATGTTTTGTGAACCAATTTATCCTGGTAAATCCGATAAAGATTTTGCAAGCAATCTGGTGGTTTATGTTCTAGTGCTTACACTTAATTTTTAATTCCAAAGAACATTTCTTAGGAGACCTTTAACGTTTGATTACGGTATAATCACTATAATCGAAATACTTAGGAATTAATTTTAATTCCTGTTACATGTACTGTGAAATTTTTCGTTCACGTGTTTAAAATACTTAAGTAGCTCTAAAATTTTCAAAACGATATCCAGTATTTCCGAAACAATTTACAAAGGCTTTTAATACACAATCTTATGAATCTTAAAGTATTACGAGAACCACCCATTTAATCTCCAGAAATACATACGAAAAACAAGATAAATCAAAAGGCTGCAAGCTCTGAGGTATTTTCTGATCTTTGCAATATAAATCGCACTGTACAACTGTATTATTTTCCTGTATAAGTTTATTTTTATGTACTATAATTCTTCTTGCTTGGTACAAGAGTTTGAAACATTTTGCATGACTAGAGTTGCACCAAAAATCATTTATGTTCATTTTTATGACAGCCACACTTTATCCTTGCATATCGTGGCTATTTCCTTAACAAAGAAACTTTATAAAAAAATAATTGCCTTGAATTGGATTTGAACCCCAGACACACTAAACGAGCACGTTACCTTTGCACCACGGAGAAGATATACGAACAATGCCTGAATAAAATCAAGTAATACTAAATTTAGATTTTTCACTGCATTTCGGGTTAATTTCGAGGTTTTTTGTTCAAGATAAACCTGTTCTTTAACATTGATGTAAATAATTTAACAAAAATCTTCTCGCCAAAACAGTCCGACATGTATATATTCCACTACTCGACAGTCAGATTTATTTGTGAAATAAGCTCTCGACATCGCTTAAAATAGCATTTTCATTGATTAAAATGATATTCATCCGCGTAATTTGTGAATGTGCATTCATTGACAATTCTATAAGCCAAAGCTACTTTTAAACTTTGAATGCGTTGGATTTGTTGGATACTTATAACAAAATGAAAATATTTCTTTCTTTTAAATCGGTAGTTTTCAGGTGTTTTAAGAACTGTTTGTTGTTAGTTTTGTCGTGAAACGGCTGTGTCAGAGATTGAATGTTAGCTTTGTATTTCCTAATCTTCGATCAGAAATACAAAAAGGAATGGTAACATTCAATAAATACAACACCCACACGACCAAGCAAAACAGGACCACAGCTAAATTATCAATGAAAACATTAATTTCAGGCTTTCAAGTGGTAAATAAAAAGAATAAACAACAAAAATGAAAAACAGGAAGGAAGAAGAGACAAAAGTAGAGAAAAGTAAAGGTTTTCGTGCTATAAAGAAAGAAAAGCAGCGTTCTCTCCCTAACTTATTTATGCAATGAAATGCATCCGATCAATATTTAGCCATTGTGGTTTTTGAAACCAGTCACTCGTGTTTTCAAAATAGTCGGGAAATGAACCCGACTTTTTTTATCAAAACATTTACAAAACTATTAACAATGAGTATGCCATGATAAACAGGCTATAAGGAGTAAAAACAATGGTTTATATATGCATTGCCCTTTACCGTCTAGGAGTTGGAAGTATTATAAAACATAGTTTAAGCAATGGTTGTTGTATGAGGTGAGGTTAATAATATCTTACTGAATTCTTAAAGTTACTTTTACTTACCTGCCCTTCACATTTGTCTTGCTGTATCATGATTTTGTTTGTTTCGTTTAATTTGAAAGAAAGTTAGGGTTTAAAAAACAACAACTATATAATCAGTCTTAAGTTTATTTCACTAGTCACGGCAATAACCCTGCTGTGGACGCTTGACTATGTCGGGGGCTGCGTCATGTGAACGTTGCAGTCGCCTTGATTGTCTTTATTCCAGTTTTCCTTTTTTACTCTTATGAAGCTCTCAATTTCTTTTCCACCGGGAAGCTTTCAATATATTGGTAACATTAAAGCACAGCTCAATTGACCCATCACTAGTACGGAGGCCTTCCAATAAGAAAAAATTTATCAGGATATCTGCTAAATCAATAATGATAATAATGATATTAATAGAGCCAGATTGTAACTCTTTTCCGACCTTCTTGATAATGTTTACCATGTGCATGAAACAGGTATCAATTACCTATAGTTTTGAATGTCTAGATCAAAACATAGTAATCTTTTCATCAACAAAGTTTACATCCAATGCGGATAAATATGCAAGTAAGTATGTAAAATGATAAATATTAAATTTCAGATCTATCTAGCAAAGGAGATCGATTTTTTCTTAAAGAATTTTAATTATGTGCACTAGACATACATTAGAAATATTATCTAATAAAGTTGAAGCCTAAATGTCCTATAATGAGGCCGGATTCATTCTCTATTTAGCCAGTGCTTTCAGTGCTTTGATCAGAGTTAAAGAGAAAATTCTGGAATAACATTCTGTGTGTGCGTGTGATTTTTTATGCTTACAATACTCAAATTCATGTTCGTTGTATAAAAGGTATTACGAAGTTTTTTTTCCTGAACGGGTGTCAGATAAACCAAAGTGACCTTTGAAATAGGACCCATTACACTGATTGACAAAGTAAATTTTCTTAGCCTAGATATCATGATATTTTAACCATTACAAAGTTAATACATAATATTTAATAATGACACGAAAGCTCTCAAATTAACATAGAATATTTGTAAAATTTGTGTATGTCAGTTTCGAACTCCGTACGTTTAGCTAATATCATCATTGTGATTGAGAAAAAACATGATTACAACAATGTAATGCTTTAAATATATTGAAATTGCTTTTGAAAGATTTTTCTCACAAGAACATATGTGAACAACAAGAAATTTAACAAACAAACCCATTATTTGCTTTTAAATTTATGGATTGTTGGTATATTCCGGTTTCGCACTTTCGTTGCTGCCGATACACAAAAAATTCTCCGTTTCGCTTTTTAGTCATCGCGAGAATCATCTCGTGACCGTTGTTTTTATTCAGATTTGCAAACTGAAAGGTGTTTAAACGCTTTTCCCACAAAATTGGAGAAAATATGTATTTCAAACGACTTGCCAATCCAAAGAACAAATATCAATGTATCACTGATTCTGTTTGAATGTCCCTAACTCGCAGGTAACAAAAAAATATCGGTTCGTGAAATTTTACTTTTTTTTGTGACATTCGGCCGTACCTCAGTGGAGTACCTTTAATTTAAGTTGTTTGAAATGAAGAACATATTTGTAGCATTTTTGACATAGGAAAATATGCACATCGGTCATTCAAGGTAAATAATTGTAAGAGCCAAGAAAACAAAAACGGCTACGATGGAATCTTTTTTTTATAAAAAGTATCTCAAAACTAACAACTTTGCCAGCTTGCGGCAACAGACTATATACATGCGACCAGTGCAAACAAAGATCAACCGTCGCAATCATCCGTGCAATGTGATCATGGTTGCACTGTTCGCTATATCGTCAGAACATATTTTGAATTTTCCTGAAATAACAAATTAGTTTGTCCAGATTGAAAGACGAAGCTCATTTTAGAGTGGTGTTAATCACAACCCACACTATGACTATTCCTGTAACTGTAATTTTGTAATTTCGTAACCTATCTTCTTGGAATTAAGTCATTTAACATTACATAAAATTCCTCGTGGTCATTTCATACTTAATCCTTCATTAATTTTAGACTCTTGGCATTTAAGATACAAACTATAAATAATGTAACTATCAAAAACTGATTTAAATGGGAACAAGTATTTAAAATGCTGTTTAAGATACGGTTTCTATACAATATAAAAAGTCATTTGAACCTTGTTAGATTTTATTCGAGGCGTCAAGTATTAAATGTATGATTATGGTTGCCGTAATGGTGCATGCTTATTTTATTTCTTTCTTTTTTTCTATTCGCTTACTAATAGTATTTTGTGAAGTCGCTCACTAATACAAGACAACATTTATATGCGTTTCGTTACAAAATGTTGCTCAGATTTTAGAGATTTATTGTGCATGAAAATTATTCTACTTTTTCCTTAACTCACATGTTTTTGAAAAAAGATATTATTTGTTGGGTTTTTCTAGGGCACAAAAGTTATAGGTCGTATGGCGACTTGTGAGCTTTACTGGCGGTGGAAGACTTCGGGTTCCCTTTCGTGCGTTATTGCGCCCCTCATAATATGAATATGTTTTCCATAAGACAAGAAGAAAAAAAAACACAAATAAAAATAGAACTAAAGAAAACATGATTTATTTTCTAATATGTTTAATCAATTCTTATTTTGCAAGCTCACTATGTTTTAATCATTCCAAGAACAACATTACAGATTTACACCATTAAAAGTATTTTCAACCTTGTAATCTTACGATCGTTGACACCCTGCATAGGTTTTTTTATTTGAATTTGCGATCAATATGTAATTAAATCCATAAAGAGATATCTTAATTAAGACAACATCCGTTATTTGAGAGAAATGTTGACCATATAAGAAAGACAGTGATTATCTCTTTCAAGGCTTTTTTCGGAAATGTTTTCTTAGACCATTCATAAGTACAGTACTGTAATGTCATTGAACTTTTTGTACTTACTGGATAAAAAAGCTCACTAAAAATTAAAATAAAAGAAGAACAATTCATACATCTATACGTAAAACAACACATTTAGGCCCAAACATTGTTGAGGACACAATAATGCCTCACCCTCAGTCAAATTATCAGAAGCATATTCATAACAGAAAAATGGCTGCCTTGTGAAGGATTTAGTTCTCAAATATTTAAAAGAAAAAGGAGCCGATTTTTCATGAATTTTTATAACCACAGTTGATATAATTGTTTTTTTCATTTTACGCCTTTTACCAACAGTATTTCAGTCACATAGGAGGGTAGTTTCCTAACCATCGGTCCTGGAGAGTTACACCAGTATTAGACTACCTTCCTCCGTGCTAAAGTACCAAAGCATCTCCCGGGGATCGAACCCACGCCAGAGAGGTAACTGGATTAGAAGTCATCGACTTTAAACCCCTCGACCACGGAGGCGGTCCAGTTGATATTGAAAGAACAAATTTTATTATAATAACAAACATTTGAAGACACAAATTTAATTTGCAAATTAATATTAAATAAACAACGCTTTCTCCCTCATAGAGATTGTTTTTGTTAATGTTGTTGTTGTTGTTGTTGTTTAAAGTACATGACTGTATATTTTAAATTCACTTCACTAAATAATATATCAGAGATTATTATAGAGTTAATCAAAATCTTTTTTTGTGTTCAGGTCCATGTAAAACAATGAGATAAACATTTGGCGCTTTTTTTGCATAAACAAAATATTGCTATTTTAAAATATTTTCGTGTTCTACATTATATATCAAATACTTATTTTCTTTCTTTATCCGATTCTTTTGATATATTTTGCATTAACCTTATGAACCATTTAAAAGAAAGGCAAACAATTTATACATTAAGTACAAGTCTATTGTGATTTGTTTGTGTTTATGTTTGTGATAATTATCAAAAGTTCAAAATAACTTTTTCATTTTTTTTTTCATTCTTTGATATTAATATTTTATAAAATGAGGTTTAACATTTACTAAAATAAAAGTCAACGTAATATATTGGACACTGCGTTGCGTTTTATTGAAAGTACTAACTTAAAGCGCACTGAATATACTATGACATAATGCTAGTTTGAGAACTTCAGGACTAACGCAAGATGGCTTCAATAAACACTTTATATCATCTATTATGTCTGATGTTCAAAGCAGATAGTAAACAAAATAAATGATTTCCAAGATTTAAGAAGAAGATATCAACTACGTAGATTTATACAAAAATTGCATTCACGTGATCAAGAGTTTCAAGTTTCACGACACATTATTGTGAGAGTGACTTTAAATAAATTCCGTGATTATGAGATCTTGCATGACAAACTTAACATTACTAAATTCTACATATATCAACACTATTCCGGGGGAAAAAGCACTTATACTATTCCCATGATATAATCTTTATTTTTGTAACACGATTTATAATGTAATGACGCAGATACTGTTATATTATTGAAGATTATTCCAAATATGTATCAGTCATTAACCTTTGTAAACTAGTCATTAAACATTATTAAGTTGTCGCGAAGATTCATACTTTCACGGTGTATGAACATTGAAGAGTAAAAAATGTAATAAAAGTAATCCGTACGTAGTAATAAAGAAAGTTACAAACAACAATATAGTTCGTGGTATTATTTCCATAAGAAACCTGACGTGTCCAAACGTAAAATATGAACCATGATTTGTGTTCAGTTTTAACATGTTGCCTTTAAAATAGATAAATAAAGTTGATTTCGAATTGATTTAAGTAGCATGCCTTCAGATTCATGCTAATTGTCAGGAAATTTCTTAAAGGGTTTTTAAAAGTACAATATCGTAAAATAAATATGGACAGTAATTTAAACGCTTCTTAAAATCTACAACTTTAATCAAAAGTGGTTAGAATATATGCAAAAGTAGCCAATACTGCGTTAGTCACGCAGTAAAAATATGGTGATAATTATAAATACATTGCTCACATCACTTCAAGCTATTTACAGACTAACATGTATTGATATAATGATATTGATATCACCTGTTTGTGGTTGCATTTGGTCAATAAGTATAATAGGTCTAATGTTAAAAATTATTTCTGGAATTTTCATCGAAGAATGTCTTGACTTCTAATGCACAAACGTAACAATAACTTACAACCGAAATGACCTACACCAAATTTTCCACTTGCTAAATGGTAGGCTTGACGGGAAATAAATATTTACATAAACAAGACCACCTTCTGAACTTGGTTATACTATATCCTGTCTTTAAAAGTTCATGTATAATGCCAATAGGTTCATATTAATATTTGAAATTTAAAAAGTACAGATGTAATTAAAATATTGTATAAGATTTGATTCTGCCGGCAAATTTGGGTCAAGTAATAAAAGATGGCAAGCAAAGTAGCTCGGATGCTTCAAATAAATACAAACTTGCATAAAGCTTGTCATTTTTGCAGATAGAAATTGTGATTAAATTGTGATAAAACGCTGAATACGGAATTCTAGCATTGTAATATTTTATGCATAGTGTTTCTGTTATTCAGTTATATATAATACCAGTATAGTATTATCAAAATGGGATATATATGAAGCAAAACGCAAACATCATTTGCCAAAGCCTTTGTCATCAGTAAAAGTTAGGTCAGCTCAATATTCATGCTAGGTCAGTTTGCATATTCGCGAAGTCTGATACCGCTCTACACTGTAGGTAACTCATTATTTGTATTCTGATATCAAAATCCCTGTTTGTATTTTTTAACCCCTTTTACTTTGAATGGACTGTTCTAATTTTTACTAAAATTTCAACAACAAAAATCAATCTTTTATAGAATAGAGCAGATAAAGGTGTTTGGCCAGTTTGAAGCAATATAATTATAGCAGACTACTTAATTATAATAGGTAATAAACAACGAGAAAAAACACCAAAAACAATCTTTTTTGAATAAGAAAAAATACATACTAGTATATAATATACTGAATATTAATAGATTTTCAAAATATTTTTCAATTATTATTTTATAAACATAGTTTGTAGTCCAAATTACTATAACATATGTTTGTACATTAACGCAACATTTGCAATTGATTTACGCAAACCGATTTCAATTTACATATTTAATTATGTTTCTTTGCACCCACAACGCTTGATCTTTTAAAGCGATTAAAGAAACAAACACCTGCGTTTCTAAGTTCAAAATTTCACCGTCTTCATGTTACGATGTTTAATTCTGCTCAAGTCGATGTCAGGGTACGTGGACGGTTGCTTGAACTTGACAGTACCGTGAAAGAACTGGAGTCGGAAACATTTTTAATTTTGCAGTTTTGGACTTAGGGGATCCTATTTCTCTTTGTCATTCCCGGAATTAAAAATAAACATAACTTATTTTTGTAGGCTATCAAATAACAGGATGTGCAGAGATGTAAAGAAACATTTGTCAATAAGCATTATTTTTTTAAATATTTTTATGTGTATCTGTATTCATCAGATCTAAACAAATAATTGAAACTCGTAGACCCGGTTTCGCGGTGTTCCTTGCCGGTGATTCGGTATTGATGAGGTTTGTTAGTGGCTGTGTTCATTAATCGACGCCTTTGCTTGTTGATCTTTGTTATTATTGCAAATGTAAGTCGTTATTAAAGTGAATCAAGCTATAAATTTATTACAGTAGTAGTAAGAAAGAATTATAATATTCTAATTACATTATTTGTACTTTTCATATTTTAAATATTGATATGATTTTATCGGCATCATACATGACCTTTAAAGACAGGAGATAAAATATAGTCAAGCTCAGAATGTGGTTAGTATGTGTTAGTATGTTTATGTTAGTATTTATTCCCAGTCAATCCTATCATTTAGCAAGTGGAAAATGCCCTGTCGGTCATACTGTTTTAAATTATTGTTACGTTTTTTGCTCTAGAAGTCAAGAAATATTTGACCTATTATGAAACATATCACAAAATATATAGTAAGAACAATTATTGTTTGAAGTAAAAAAAATCAAAATTTCTTGCATGAAAGAAATATGGAAATAAGTTGCATTAAAATCGAGTAACGCATATACGCTATTCTTTGTAAACAGATAAACCCTTTTTATAAAACCTCACCTGTTAAGTCCCCTCAACTGGCACTCTTAGATTTTAAAGCTTTTGGAATAATATAAATATAACTAAACAGGTAGACAACCATTCTGTCTAAAATGGTTATAAACATAACAAAAATATCAAATATAGTCGAGATACAACAAACAATATATGTAAATCGATATCATGTTGGGTAAGGGTGTCAGGCTTTGTCTAGAATGAAATATTTAACATGATATATTAACAAGACAATTATACTGTTTTGATAACGTTACTGTCGATTCTCGAAAGAGTTGTGACATGTGTTGTAACATGAAATGTTTCTGTTATTTAATACACATGAATATTGTACGTTAAAGGAATAAACTGTTCCGGAATAAAATATTGTTTAGCTATTTCAGAAAGGATATTATTTGTTACGTAAGGATTTCGTGTATGCGCCATTCACTTGAAACGCAATTTATATTGATTTCATACAAGCATTTTGAAAGTATCTTTTGAAAAATCCAAACAACATAATTTTTGTACTTACTGTAGATACACTTTAAATAGCTTGAAACACTTTAACTAAAACTTGTACTTAAAAAGTAGATCTAGTGGTATTGTAATTTCCCATCTATCTTATATATTCAAACATTAACTGCACCTTTTGAAGAAAATAAACAGGTTTAGATATAGACATCGTTATTGCAACGTTGAACAGCATGAATTTATAAATAACTGGGATATTTGTTTCTACAACCTGATACGAAGAATGCAATTTAAGAAATACTTACTAGATTGATAAATTGATCGCACAGAAGGCGGTTCGTGTAAGGTCTCTCTCAACCAGTTAACCTTGACACTTACAATATGACTCTTTGACTGTCCTTGAGACTTTAACCGCCCGCCCAAATACACCAAACAAAACCAACACAACGACAACAAACAAATAAAGAAAACACAACAACAAAACATCAAACAAAAAAAAAAAAATAAAAGAAAAATATGGCATTTACTCACCCGGTAATCATTTAGCACTTAATATATATCGTGGGAAGACATATTTTATTTACTGTAGAACGTACGTTAAAAAGCACATTTCTGGAAACTGCATTTCTATGAAACTGATCAAATTTAATAGTTTTATTTTAAGAGTTAACATACGGCATATGCAGACAACGGCTGTTTTCACTATAAACCATACACTAGGAGAAAAACAAAGAAATCTCGTATCAACGTGTTTTTCATTATCACATAACGTTATTATCATTGCAATCAATTAATATTGCACGATATCATTTTATAAGAAACCTAATTTAGTGTACCAAGGTGCCAAATAGCGACTTTTCACAAACCAGAGCCTGAAACCTTTAACGAAATGCGCTTTTGTGCGAGTATTTACTTTAATATTGGAACATTGAAAGTCAGAAAGATCGTTCGAATGCAAGTGCATTTTGTTGAAACTTTTCAAGATTTACTCATCCAGAGCCATAACTTCCCAGTTAGGTCACCTTTGTTTGATTTGTTTGCGTTCTTTGCAATTGTATTTGCTACATCGATGCAGGAGAACTATGAAAACATATTTTTCTTCCTTTTCGCGTTATTCTTTGTTCATGTTATTTTGTTGTTTCTTTTTAAATTCTTTTTTGTTCGTCCAAATACATACTCTTACAATTTATTTACTTCCTACTTATTATGATGCCTTATAAACACCGTGAGAACTTTGTTAAACATTTTATTTTTCTGTAATCTTTATCTTAAAAACGTATATATATGAAAACAAGGAAGTTTTTACCAAAAAAAGATGACAAGAATGTTTAGACAATGCGACATAGATGTCAATATGATATTACATTATTTAAAAATAGTGTATGTTAAAAAGAGTGTAGTCATTACAGCAGTTTTCTCATACCATACAAGTTTGATGTGATTGAAATTGAAATACATGCAAATAAAAATATGTTTCAATATAAATGTTTCATTACATTGTATATGTGTACAAGCATATACTAGAAATTTATATGAGCCGCGTCATGACATAACCAACAAGGTGCGTTTGCGACCAGCATGGATCCATGCTGTTCGCTATCAGTTTCTCTACTTATTATAGGGTTTGTTAATGTTGGTTATATCATGGCGCGGCTATTAACACTCTTCCAAAAGAGTTAGTTTAACTGCAATAAGATATTGCTAAAAAGGTAAAATATTCAGGAACTGTCAACAAAAGAGAACTGAATGAAAACGACCATGAAACACTATATGTAAACGACCAAGAAGCTCTTCATGTTTACGACAAAGGAATACGACATGTATACGACCAAATAATACAACATGTATACGACTGAGTAGTATTACATGTATGCCACCACTGTATACGGTAAAGAAAAAAAATTATATACACTTTATCTTAGAGGATTCATAACATTATTTTTTGAAAGCAACTTGCTTTAAAATAGATTGAGGTTGAAGTCGTAGTAAACAATTACAATACAAAAATAGGCTTAGCGTATTAATGGTTTTTCGTTACCTGTCTTATCTAAAAAATTTCAACTGATTAAAGTTTGGACGCTGCGTAATATATTTCATATTAAGATAATCTCCTTTAAAAATTCATGTTTCAGAAATGCCAGTATATTAAACAAAAGGTGCAATTGAACGTTACACTATTGTTTGTCATCATGATATTAGAACTAATTTAATAGAAGTAAGGTTCAAAATGTCTATATATGCAGACACGAACTTAAAACTGAGTACTTTAATGCAAACTTGGGGCGTCCGTGACCGAGTGGTTAAGGTCGTTGACTTAAAAACCACCGTTGTGAGTTCGAATTCCAACAGGGACTTTGGATTCCTTCAAGTGAGTTAGCTATCCAGTTAGCTTACGGAACGTCGGTGGTTCTACTCAAGTGCCATTTCGTGCCTGAAACAATGCACGGAAGGGCACCTGAGGTCTGCCTCCACCAGTAAAGCTAAAACGTCACCACATGGCCTATACTGTGTCGGTATAACGTAAAACACAATCAAAACAAAACAAATAATGCTAACTTATACCTGTCACTAAGTTTGGTGTCCCTTTCGCTACAAATGAATGTCTATCCGAGAACTAATCGATATCTCAGGATATAACTGAGAGATACAATTCTGCAACTATTCAGGTAAAGCAAGGTAAAATTTTCTTATTTTAAATCGTCTTTTTGTATAATAGCTAATATTGAAATTGGAATTATTTTGTTATCAAAAATAGTGTATATAATTCTATAAATTTTAAACAAATCTGCAATTTCATTTGTCCAAACAAACATAACTTAAAATTCTTAATCACTGAGTGTAATACCGACTCATAAGTAGAATCGGACCAGAGATTGTAGATTGCTAACAACGCGGACGCATTATAATTTATCATAATTCAAATTTAGAAAGATTACACATCAATGATGACATACATTCTCGGATAGTTTGTTTTTGCAAAGCGTTTTCATAGCAATTTACGTCATATTTCATTTGCATCTTTGCCCTGCTTTTCAATGACAATAGTTGAAAATTGCTTATCTCTTTATAATAAGGTTTTATTGTTTGTGATTTTTATTTCTCTTAGAATGTTCATTTAATAAAATAATTGTTGACAAACGAGCCATTAAATATGATGTTATATTTTGTGAACGAACATCACATCATATCCAATGGCACAACACATAAATAATTGTATAATATAATAAACGGATATTTCCCCTGATTGAAAAGAATGTGATTAAACTTGCGTGAAATAGACGGCCACCAACGTATTATTTTGTCTTGCCTCAAATTAAACACACGTTAATCTGACATATAGGTATCAAAGTGTCATAATCTTTTAGGAATCGTATCATGCAGCATAATATGTATTAAGAATAATAATTTCTGTACAAAAACATAATTTGTAAAATGTTAAATAGTTTTTAGGAAAGATGACTGGGAAATATATTTATTCATGTAAGTATATATACATATATCTCTGCATATAAAAATGTTTAAAATTAAAAGTGCTAGATCTAATAGCTCACAAACATTGAAATATTGTGGCATCGGTAAATGAAATTGATAGAAACAACTATGTGTTCAGTGTTCATTTTGTAGCACATACTTTAAAGTACGTTCCATTAAGGCAAGATTTTTTTTTCTCAAAACATTTTCTACTATTTGCAGGTTTTCTTCTATTCTTGTTTCAAGCAGCTGGAAGCAAAGGTTTGTACCATTCCTGACTTTAAATTAATAAAATTAGCGAATACCAAGAAGTAGAATGTTCATAGTCAAATCCGCAAGCAGTTTGGATCAGGCTAAACAATCATTGACAATACACAAAAAATAAGTACATCATCGCAATAAAATACACAGAACTACATTGTATTTGCAAAAATCCATTCAAACAGTAAACGTGATTATTAAACTTCGATTATATAGCATAAATTTTATTTATTACATTTTAAATCGGATATCTCCCTTGAACCCTGGTTTCATCGCTTAGATTTATGATAACCTTATTGTCATAGAAGTTACAGATATCATTTTTATTAAGTATCCATTTGTATTCTGAAACAAACTCTTGAAGTTACTGAAAATCTCTAATAACTTACATCAGCATTTATGATTGAAAATGCTCAAAGAAGGCTCAAAAATATGTAGTACATTCATGAAATGATTTGTGTGAGCCTTGATTGCTTAATATTTTTATTTTGAATTAAAACGGGTCAAAATAGTCAAATGTAGCCCTTGTCGTTTAAAAAGGGGCCAAATATGATTGATTACATAGTAAAAGTCATATAGGTTCATTGCGAGCATAATGCAATGTATGATTATGCACATTAATGTCTCCAATTTTAATTGGCATACATTGTTTGTATACTATGTCATACATACCGTACGGAACAGCAACGCGCACATATAACACACACCGTAGACTGTTTACAATTATTTTGTGTTGTTTTAAATGATTTATCTCTCGTTTCAATGTTCATTATTTCAAAAAAGTAGTTTGATATTACTCAACAATGATAAGTATTTACTTGAATAACTTTTGAACGAATATTGATATTTTGTTTCGCGTGTCTTTTTCCCCGCGCTTCAAAGTTGCTGTTTTTGTTTTACCTAGAAATGTACACTTTTTGTTTAAGGCTTGTCAGATAACTTATAGCAATGTAGATAACCTAATATTCAATAGCTCTCTTATCAATACAGTACAGTATAATTTTTATGTTTTTTTTTAAAAGCGTAATTTTAAATTCCAATAACTGATTGAAATTAAATTTTGCCCAATAGGATGGCAGTGTTTCAAATTAATCCTGGCACATTACTTAAGTACTATATATATTACTAATTAAATTTTGTAAATGCATACTTATTAACACTATACTTGATGAACTTGTCGTCAATTAGAAATTGTATTATAATATAATAAATTATCCATAGGTTCATAGCGGGATACACAGTTGGCTACAAAAATAACCTTCGGCTAAGCGCTTCGGGTCCTATTTATTTTATGTTTTGATCTCCAAACATTGTATATGTTACAAGTTATACTTGTTATAAACATTGTACTATGCTTCATACAAATAAACTTTTCCTATTTGTATTTTATTCCAGCTTTATTTTCTCGTATATATTGTCCTTAACTGGTATATCTGATAGAATAGAAAAAAGTATATAACGTCACAGGAAAATAAGAATAACTGATAATTTATATGAAATACATGTTTTATTTAACACTAATCTTGAAATATTTATTTGAATTTCTTTGATTTGATTTTTCTTTTATTCCCCGTCCGTTCTTAATATAAACAAAATGTGTCTTTCTATTTTTTTAATATTCTATCTTATGTGATGGTTAAACATATAACAGAGACATTATGAATTTTTTTATTAAATTAAAATTATTCTTTTTTTTTTTTTTTTTTTTTTTTTTGTAAACCGATTTCAGCTACATTGGTGTGCAATAAATGTAACAGCAGTGAAAGTTTAGAAAAATGTCATGACGTTATTCAGTGTGGAAACGAGCAAGTATGTGTTTTTGTATCTTCTCTTAAATACTTGTTGGTTAAGTTATAAGAAATAATATGTGAAGCAACGCCCAGAAGTGCTTTGATCATCAATAGATTTTAATGCAATACACATGCGGAGTTTACTTTAAAAAATAATAATCTGAAGTTCAATTTGCATGAAAATGGGTTTGTTATGTACATTTAGTGTTTATTTTATCTGTTACAACGTTTTTATTTTATCATTCAGTTATTAGTAAAGAGTTTATATATTAACATGAATTGTGGGTGTTTTAAATGATGATCTATATACGATTATACAATTTGCAGTCATGCTTTACCGAAATTCAAACCAAGGATGAACAGATTTCATACACAATGGGCTGTACAGATAATCAGGTAACAGTCGATCAAAATGATCCTTGGTTATATAAAACTAAGTAATTTATTAAAGCAGTAACCCTCCAGATTCATGCTAATTTTCATGAAAAATTTAAGATTATGTTTAAAAATATATCATTGTGATGTAACCAAAAGAAAGCAATTTACACATTATTAATGACACTTGGAACCCACGTGAACTACCGACAAAAACAACAGGTTAAAATATGCAAAAAATAGCTCTTACTGAGTTAGTAACGTAGTAGAAATATTATTGTTGATACTTTAAACTCAGTCAATAATCCCACATGACATGTAGATTATTACTTGAATCTTGAATCTTTTTACTTTTCCTAAAATGTCAGTACATTTTTCTCAAATAAGATTGTTTAATTAGTTGCATGTTGCTTGAAATTGGAATACTATTTATTATCTCTATTTTATTTTGTGACACAGACGTCTTGACTACTTACTAGCCTTTTATGAATTGTACATATCCTCAATTAAATTTTCGGTTAGAAACATTAACATTAAACCAAGCAAAGGTCGAAACTGTTTTCCATGGATATACTAATTTTCATTGTTGATCAACGTTTATTGAATCTATGAAATAGACATCTATATAGCTTTAAAAGTCTTGTTTTCATGCTTTAATACTTAAATTGATTACATTGTTACTGAAGTGTCCTAGTGTTTTAACTTACAATATTATATTGCAGAATTGTGGAGAAATTCCAGAATATGATTCAGTTTCTAAGCTAAATTCACTTCCTATCAAGAAATGTTATGAATGCTGCCAAAGTAAAGGATGCAACTATCACCTTTGTAATCATCCAACACGTTAGTAGTTTTATGGTTAAGTTTTCAGAATGAAGACGTTTTTCCATAAAGTCAGGAACATACAGGGAAAAAAACATGTATACCTTTAAAAGGATTAAAATTGATTTCACAGCTACAATTATTTATCAAAACGACTTTATTACTTTCTTCAGTTAACTTAGTTAATATCTGAAAGTTATATGTCTTTGGAAAATAAAACAACACTTTTACAAATCAACAATGATTTATTTTTGTAGCTACCAAAAGATAAACAAATTAAATGTAAGATGTAATCTTAACAATAATTACATAGTTGAATATGAAGGTATTCTCCTTCTTTCTTCGAATAATTTATACCATTTTAGAACTAATAAGTTGCTTATTACGACAACATTAATACCTACATCTTTTGTTTGACTTGCCTGTTTTGCGACAAAGGTTTATTTATGAAACTTTGTTAGCGCTGCAGTAAACGAGTAAACTTGGTTCAACTTTTATATACCTAAAATGGTACATTTGACAAAAAATATGATTGAAAATGAAAAACCCTTTACAAAACAGGCAGATCTAAACGAAATGAAACTAAAAGAGGATAGTATAGTCTTAGAAGACCATGTTATATATAAACCCTTTTCCAGCTTTGATATTTTCTTTTTAGCATCAAAGTGTCAAGATGACAAGAGAATGGATTGTGCAAAACTGAATGAAATGTTTGACATATGTAAAGACATACATGATGCCAAATTAGTTTGTCCTAAATTCTGTAAATTGTGCAAACTAGGTATCAGCTTTTTTATTATTCAGGTCTTTAATAAGAGAGTGTCTTAGAGTCTATTAAACATACACAGTTCATTTGATTGGCCACATTTTATTAACCAAAACATTAACATAATAGCCAAAAATAAGAAACTTTATATTTTGTGACAGTTACTATGCATATTTTGTGTGTGCAAAATCGCATACATAAATTAATGATATAATATCCTTTGACAGTTGATGGTAACTGGGCAGATTGGTCGCAGTGGTCAGCATGTGACGTGACATGTGGTAATGGAAAACATAATAGATTCAGATCATGCACAAACCCAGCGCCGAAATACCAGGGTTTAGAATGTGAAGGAGAAAAGATCGATTCAAAACATTGTCAACGACCACTATGTCCGGGTACTTAATTTTTTCCGTTTCAAAATTGCCATAATAAAAATAGTCTCATCCTGCTTTTTCCTGAATTGAATTGAGAGTTTAGATTTTTCTGCGCAATACTTGCTGCTTATAAAAATGAAACATAATCTCTGCATTTCAAAGAAACTTATATATATTATATTCCGCAGTCCATGGCGGATGGTCCAGTTGGTCTAACTGGAGTGCTTGTCCAGTAACATGTGGAATAGGAATGCAAAAACGGCTCAGAAATTGTTCGAATCCATATCCTTTGCGTTATGGTGACCATTGTTTTGGTGATCCATTGGAATTCAAAATTTGTTTTGAAAAGCTGTGTGATGGTATGCTTTTGAATAACTACTGAACAGAATTAAAAATTGAGTAGCGACATGCATTTCATAGATAGTTTGAATTCATAATACATCTGGTTAGTGTTTATACCATTAAGTTATTTTTACTTCCGCATGGCTACAATGTAAAAATGTATATAAAGGAATAATAATGATAAGGAAACCAAAATATTTATCTGTATCAATACATATATAAACATTTTTTTTAAGAAATCAATAAGAAAAATTGAAATACAACTTATTGTCAAATATGCGAGCGAAAATGATGCCTATTATGAAAATTGATCAGACTAATGTATACATTTTTCATTCTATATCAAGGAGGTGTGTGGGGAAGTTGGGACGAATGGGGATCATGTAGTGCCTCCTGCGATAGTGGTATACGCAAAAGGTCAAGATCTTGTTCAAATCTGGTTGGAACGATATGTAGCGGGAATTCACTTGATGTCCAGCTGTGCAATATACATGATTGTCGTAAGTTTTATCGAAATACCTTATATGATATTTTTATAATTTAACGAAAACACCTGTCATTTTATAACACTTAAACAAGTTTTCTTGTTCTCTATTTTTATGTTATCTAATACTAAGACGCCTCTTGTAGCAGCACAAAAGGTTAACTCGGCAGTATTGCACATTAATCATTTAATCTAATGTTTATTGATCTTGCTTAAATAATTACTCTATTTTCAGTTCCGATTTGTAAAATAACTTGACCAGTGAACGTGATAATCAACTTGTCTCTTTTAAACAAATTAAAGTCATTGTTTCGGAACTTTAGAATCCTTGTTATCATATTGTCAATCCGAAATTAAAGTATACTGTAACTGTTTAAGAAAGATATGATGCTGTACTTTCAAATGTAATTTGATAATGCTTTCAATTAGTTTTCTTAGAGAACTTATTTTAATCCTGTTGTTAATAAATGATTGTGTTTCGGGATGTCAATTTAATGAAAGCAACACATCTAAATTAAAGCTTGTAGAACTTTACCAACTCTTCGAAACGGTGTTTTAAAGCTGCAATTGGAATCATCGTCAAACATAACATATAACATAATATGCAACGATGGATATCAAGTATCAGGTCAGAATTATTCAATATGTGACAAGAAATCCGGTTGGAACGATGCTTCAAATTGTGATACAGTTTCGTGTGGAAAGCCAGTCACACCATCGAATGGACGACTTGTTTTTGCAAGTGGAATCACCTTCAACTCAATCGCAACGTTTGAGTGTTTAAGTAGCTTTAGCGCATTTGGAAACCCAATATCAACATGTTTACGTGATGGGACATGGTCAAAGACTGTAACATGTATTTCTCCCGGTAAGATTTTTTTCTTCAACAATTGTTTGATGGATTAAGTATTAAAATTGATATTTTTTGTTTTTGTTTGTTTGTTTCATTTAACGCCTCTTACAACAGTATCTCAGTCATATAGGCGGGTAGTTTCCTAACCTTCGTTCCTGGAGAGTTACCCCAGTACTAGACTACTTTCTCCGTGCTAAACTACCAAAGCATATCCCGGGGATCGAACCCACGCCAGAGAGGTAACTGGATTAGAAGTCATCGACTCTAACCCCTCGACCACGCAGGCGGTTAAAATCGATATAATTAACTTTCATGTAAAGACCTTAATTTAATAGTATTTCATTTAATATAGTTTGTTTGCGTCAATTACACTTTGTTTAACGAATTAAATACCTTGAGGTGCGTGAATGGTATGCTGGCACGTGCCAATATTTTGATATCAATAATAAATATCTACAAAATGATAGGCGGATTTTACTAATTAATAATATAATTAGAGATATGGAAAATATATTATCTTATATACGATAAAAAAAATATTTAAGTAAATATATGAAATATGGTGAAATACAAAACTGGTGTATCTCTTGATCTATAATTATTTAAAAGATTAAGTCGACTGGACATTAAGGTAGATGTATGCTAATATTACTATACTCTGAAAGAAAAATGAATAAATGAACATACATAAGAAAGTGAAGAAATATTGTGATACTGCTAATACCAATTCATTACAACAATGAAGACGTTAACTTTGCATATGCATTGAGTTAACAAAAACATAATCGTTGCATAGCGTGTATCTCGCAAACCTGTTTTAGTATTCTTTTAAACATTTAATAATTAAACGGATATAAACCCATACGGCTAATTAATACGAAATGCTGACGACTCAGCACCATCAAGCGTTTTATTGTTATAATTTGTGATATGTATTGGTGATGATAAAAATTATAAATTTGAGCAGCGTCACGACAAAACCAACAAGTGGGTTTGTGACCAGCATGGATCGAGACCAGCCTGCGCATCCGCGCAGTCTGCTCAAGATACATGCTGTTCGCTATCAGTTTCTCTACTTGTAATATAGTTGGTAAGCGAACAACATGGATCCTGATCATGCTGCGCGGATGCGTAGGTTGGTCTCGATCCATGCTAGTCGCAAACGCACTATGTTGGTTTTGTCGTGACGCGGCTCAAATTTATTATATACACTGTAAGTAACACTGAAATTTTAAGAAATATCCGTTATGTAAATTTGCCACTGTGGCATTAGTGCCATATGGACACATTTCTAGTATCATATCTTTTATTTATTTATTTTTTTTTTCCAAAGTATCCATGTGTACGAAGAAGACGACCTACAACACGAGCTTTTCAAATGTTGCTCTCGGAAAGCAAGTCAAACTTTCTTCAAAACATTCTTTAAGCACAAGTATGGTAAGATTTTAATTAAATGGTGTGCCATTTGAATTTAAAAATACTTAGGTCTGTTGCATATAACATATACGAAAACGTTTCTTCCAATATTTTTATATCTAAATATCCTTTAAAACACTTTTCTATATACAAGATAGATTCGGGACTGTATATTTCTGTTACAGTACTAAACTATTCTGACATTGATTCAGGAAAGTGTCCCAATTCACACAGTGCTGCTGATGTTATAATATACATTGCTTTTATGTTCCAGACTGACGGCAGATATGATACTTACGTACATACGTTATTCGATCTTAATCCATTCGCCGTTATTGATTTAGGACAGCAATATGCTATAGTTTCTTTCTATGTGGTAAATAGTAAAGACTGCTGTGGTATGTTGTGTTTAGATAACAATAGTTAATTAAAAAAAATTCAAGATTATTTAAAAGCTGAAAAGCTTTTCAATACGTTTTGAATAAAAAACATGTTGAAAAGAATAATTGTTTTAGCCTTTTACTGTTTTAATTGGTGCGGACCCTTAACAACTAGTCTTTATTTGCATGTATGAATGTGACTACTGCAGCAAAATACCAAGTAACAGCAAATTACCACTTTTATGATCAAAAGATAAGTGGATCTTCTTTTAACTTTTATAATATATGTTTATTTAATACAACTTACCTGGTCATAAATTGCTGTCATGTGAATGGAATATTAATATATTTGTTTCTTGATGTCTTACAGTAAATAGACTACGTAACGTCGTCATTCAGGTGGGGGACGAGCTTTCCAGTTTAACAACTGTTGTTCGTCAAAGGGGTGGAATGGGTACAGTGTGCATGTTTAAACTGGAGAAGCCAATCAGAGGTCGCTTCGTGAAAGTAATGATGGAAGCAACAGAGTATTTACATATCGCAGAATTGGAAGTGTATAGTAAAACGAACAATTGAATTGATTAAAACGTCAAATTTGCTATTTCTAAATCAACTTGTGTTTTTTTTCTTCTCTTATTTCATTTCGAAATATGTTTTGTAATGTTTACTTACATCAACAAAGGTTGCTCTTAAAGATTGACTGTATACATTTGCTTTTATTGTTTCAAAATTAAGTGGAAAAATCAAATTGATTTTTTTCTTTTTGTCTCTTACAATTTAAAAGGATTCTAACTGACAATGCTTTTATTGAAATAATACTTTTCAATGAAAATATCATAATTTTTTCATTAAATTAGCTTTGTTAAAGAACTTGTAAGAAAGATGTTCATGTATTCAGGTAGATATTCTAAACAAAATTACAAATCAGTCGCCTTAATTATTCATATATCCTAATTGTATACATACCAAGTAAAGCTATTTTCGCAGTGGGACCAATTAACACAAATCATTAAACATTTTGTATTATACAATATATTTACATTTCTAATAAACCAACGTAAATATCTGTTTCGTCTTGAGTTATTTCTTAATTAAAACAATTGTGTATAAATAAAAAATATCGAAACATTAACTAATGATATGCTATTGTCATTAACAAGTGAGTTGTAACCTTACACTCAAGAAGAATAACAGGATTTTGATTGGTAAATCAAAGGTCTCTGCGAGCAGGGTAATTCACGTGGTTTCACCCCAACTATTGTTAGATACCCTCATCGATTTTGGCGCCAAAAACACAAACAACAAAAACATTGCATTTATCCTACAGGGCTTGACGGAACTTAGGAAATCGGCTCATTCCCTGCTTCTCTTCCTAACCTTTTTCAAATAACTGGTTCTGCTATACTCTCTGTTGTGTCACTTTAAATGAAATTTGCTACGAATGGTCTTCTGATATGAATGAATCTGGAACGGTATATCAAAGATGAAATAAAGGTTATCTGGAAGATATGCACAGTACCTTTACATTTATACCACTTTCATTTAAGCTGTGTTTATAGCTCGCTAAAAAACAGGTTTGTTGACGATCAGAGTATGCCAGTTTTCCATTTAAATAGGTCTTATATAAAGAATCACTGCCTCCTCGGTGTAGCATGTAAATGCAATTTGATGTTATCTGTTTCGTATTTGGACTAAATGTAATATATATTTTCCATCAGTTATACGCTGATTAATTAGTCTAAATGAGGCTTGATTTCGACTAAAGATGCACCCCAAAACCATTGGCATACAACAGCAACGTCTGTCAATATGGTTAAGTGAAAGAAATAGTTGCAATGCACGGTCTAACACATTCAATTACTGGATTTGAAGACAGAAACTCTTTTATATATGTGGAGGTAAATACTTTGAGGAATCAACATAAAAAAAAATCAGTGAAACCTATTTAGAATCAAACTTTGAGTGTTTAGATGTATAAACATTTGGAGATGTATTCGTATTTGGACACTCCTCTCACATGAAAACACACTTGGCTCTGATATATGTGATTGTGCAATAGTATAGAGATAATTGTAGATTATTTGAGATATATCAGTTAGGAGTTCACTTATTAAGTTTGTATTGGGGTGTCCGTGGCCGAGTAGTTAAGGTCGTTGACTTCGAATCGCCTCTTTGGTTCGAATCCCGACAGGGACTTTGGATTCTTTCATGTGACGAAATTACCCAGCTAACTTACGGAAAGTCGATAGTTCTACTTGGGTGCTCGTTCGTGCCTGATTTAATGCACCTAAGGACGTCAGCAACCATTTAAGCTAGAAAGTTACTAACTGGCCTATACAATGTATGTGTGACGAAAATAATAGGCGCAAACAACTACATGTTCATACCATAATGAAAAATTATTTTCATTAACAGTTTGTACAATGAAAGATTAAATTACAAATTTAACACGTATCTAAAATTATATAAGCCCCCGGAGATTGTTAATTGTATGCAATAAACGTCCACTTACATTATAAATAGCAGTTATTCCGTAAGTATTCATTTAAGACAGTACTCCGAAGGAAAGCAGCCCAATTTATTTTCCTTCTGCAGCATCATATTAATGTGTCGTTATTGTAATATTTTTTTAAGCCGATTCTATAATATACTCACATATTAGTCCCCAGTTGCTTAAACATAAAATTAAACATATAAATGTAATGTATTGGTCTATAACGGAAGAAAATATTTCCCGGGAAGAGGGTTTTTTGCGGGCATCAACGCTATAAGAAATGGGGCTTGGCATTCTTTTAGGTATCTCTCTCAAATAAATACAAGTACTTATGGAATGAATGAAATTTGTTTGATACTAAAGGGACGTTTATATAATGTATTATACAATGAAATAGAGTCCTCTTGTGACAAAGAAGTAAGTATATATACATATAACAAGTAAAAAATTTGTTGGAATATGCTGACCACGAACGGAATGAATGATATTTATATCATGAATACAGCGTTTATCAAATTCAAGTTGCAATAACATAAAGATAAATTTGAAATTTTATTTCATTTGCATCTGAAATATATATCATTGATAAATATACTTAATATTTCATAATTGAAGTGTCCGTATAAAGTGCCTGGCAAAACATGGGTTTCCTTATTTCGTTAAGTTTCAAGACAAATACCTGAACAATAGTTCACCAAAACCGGAATGTGCATGATATTTAAGCCAGATAATCATTTCTGCTTTACAAATGATCACATGGCACAGCCAGCGGAAGGTACAATCAAACCTTTCGGAGGAAACTTCAGGAGAAGAAAAAAAAGCAATGTGGATAGGGTAGAAATTTCTGCCTTTTATAATCCATGGAACTTTTATTACCTCTTTAACAACGATGACAATGGTTTAATACCGAACAATATCCTATTATCGAATCGACAAACGCGTGGACAGTAGTGGAAAACCATGTAACTGCATGATGAAACTATATCAGAGAAGTGGGAAGGCATCACGCCCAACTACGATGTAATAAGAACCGCAATCACAAAACCGCAATCAGACGTACCACTTTTTATGCTACATATAATTTAAAATTTTATACAGACGCTTAACGCGGTCAAGATTTAAGTATTTCAGCTACTTTTCTACTTTAACTAATAAAAGAAATATTTCACGTGAATGTCCATGCCATCACGTCTTCTTGTCACGTTTCTGCGTTTTTTAAATGATGCTTTATAAATGGCTTTACTTAGGACATTAACTCAAATAAAAGTTATTCTTTTTCTCTTTATTATACACATGGTCATTTGTTGTTAAACTACACTGTAAGAATGGATATTCTTGTCATAGAATGTGAATTACGATTATATTTTTCAAATCCGGTAAAAGCTTCCAATATATGAGTTAGGTTGATCTATGTACTAACCAAGACACACTTTATCTCCAATGTCACGTAAAGTAACAAAATAATATCGCAGCATTTTCTTGGTCTAAATCATCGTACGTTACCTTATCTTTAATCTTAACCCGTATTCTCGGGTAATGAAAGTAACATCGGAATATTACGAACATTACTTCGGTATTAAATGTTCCGCTTCTAAAACTCTAAAAAAGACATTTATGAGACTGTTGAAGTTCTCTGGATTCTGATACATATTCTTTCCAAATCACAAAATATTAACTAATGAAGTCCATAAAATCGATCGTTTAGTGTATTCGTAGCTTAACATCATATATTAGGAACTTTGTGCGTAGCTAAAGATACTTCAGCGAACAGGTTTTATAGTACTGCTAGACCTGTTCGCTGAAGCCAATCCCATATCGAAAGTCAACCAGAGCTGTGATATATTTATGTCATGCTGTAATTCAATCAATTTGCGTTATCTGGACAAAATCTGTTTAAATACAGGTAGTTAGATATATTTTGTACACTATAGTCTATATTTCTTAACAAAGAAGGGTAGATTGATGAAATAATGCCTCAAAGTTTATCAGTGTGTTTACATTTCATAAAATTCGTCGCCATTGCTGCCCTAATCATCACGTGACTTGCGAGAATTTAGGTTCGGATACCTTTGCATGACCCGTGACCCAAATGCTGTTTTCAGTTGAACACATGGCTTTGCAATTGTGAATAACGGTGTTTCTTTTGTTCAATAATGATGTTGTACCAATAACATTTTGGATTCATATTGCTTTGAGTGATGATTCATGAATTATTTCTATGTATTTATTTAGAATCGTTCAGTACTAAAATAAAGTATGGTCCGTTACTAAAATAGATGCTAGATTTCCCAAAACTTGAAGTCCCGCGAGATTTTATTTGAAAGCAGACTCCATATTGGTAAACAATCTCTGCATATTTCCCTAAAGAAAAGTTCGGTACACGATGTCATTGAAGTTTCATTTAAAAAAGCATGAATTGGTTCAAAATTGATTTGTTTATCAAATGGTATTTGACCCAAAATTGATTAGTAAGGGTGATTGTAACAGGTAATTATGTACTGCAACCAACCACCTGCCAAAATTCTGGTAGCCTTTGCAAAAAGGGTTGACCCATAACTTTACTGTCGCAAAACGTGAATATAAAAGCAACATATAAAGTTATGGAAGCCAGAACTACTTTGTACCATGAACACTATTGATTACCTAATTATACTCAACTGTTTCTGATCCTTAATGATCGTTCAGCACGACATTATTATTGTGCTTGTGGTAATTTAGTTCTTTCTTTATCGGCTGTTTTCTTGTTGGGTGGTTCATGTATTCCTCAATTGAATACTATTGAATCACCTTTAGGATATGTGGGCTGCTTTGTATATTTGTCTTTTGACGTCTAATTTGTGATATGCAGGCTTCATAGCATCTGATCCTATGTCAAAATTCCATTTTATTTTGTTCTGTCTATTGCTTTCTTGTTTAGGGCACACGCATTTTATAACTTGGGGACCATATACCGCTTTTCATGGAATGGCACTTACGTGTCACATTGAATGTTCAATGATAACCGCCATCTGCGGATGTTTTAAAATTCAAAATTGTACAAGTTCATGTTAAATGTTGAGTTCTGCTTAAGTCGGTGCTAGTGGGGCGTGGGCGGTAGTTTGCACTTGACGGTACCGCCCATGAACAGGCTCAATCAAACCGAGCCTGCAACATTTTCAATTTTGCCGTGTTGGGCTTTTTTTAGGGATTCTTATTTTCTCTATTTCATGTGCTTTACAAACAAATACATCTTTTTCCATTTTGTATCAATTGTAATGGTGATAACAACTATTGATAAATAATGAACATTGTATTTGTCACAGACACTTGGGGTTTGGAGCTCAAAACGCCTTTAAAATCCAAATAAAATGCATATTTGTCAATCCCAGCACATGTACTGATCATATATATCAAAAAAACTTAATATAAGCCGTTTTGAAAAAATTTCATATTTCAACATCTATAATAATACACAAGATAAAAATGTTCGCCCGAAAAAATCCGCACACCTACCTTCGTTTACACCTTGTATTTTATTCAATTTCCAATATTTTCACATAATCCTTGTGGTCGTTGACGCATTACACATTATACTTCACGATCATTGTCAGTTTTAAGCTTCATCTTAAATATAAACAACAAAATATGCGAAAAAAACATCAAAAATGTTCAAGATTTACTCCAACGACAAATACTTTCGATAACTTTCGGCTTTTCGCCCAGCTTTGTAGCATTCGAATGCGTCGCGCTTTCAGCATGGGAACCAGCTTGGAGAAACGCGTGAACCAGTCTGAACGTTATTTTTGGCGGCCAATTCAAACGGAATATTGTTCTGTTCGTCAGGAAGACACCAAAAAAAAAAAAAATTAAATTAAAATAAAATAACGATT